>NC_133129.1:3375880-3606864 GCF_048418815.1 Hemitrygon akajei
TCCTCTTTGTGAGAACTGTCTCCTTTAACGCAACAATTTCTGAATCTTGGCTTTGTTCTGCTATAAATTCATCCCTGGACAAGGACAACCTTTCTCATCCTCCTTACTACACAAATCCTGTTGTAAAATGGAAGGTAGAAAAGTCTCTGACAAATTCTTATGATTTGAACCCCTATTTTTGTTATCATGGGACTCAGAATCCCCCTGCCCCGAGCTATCTGCATTAGCAGCCTTTTTAGACATGTTTCCGGTTACTGTGCATACAGGGTAAACATCAGTATCCATGTGTGGGTCGTCAGCCACAGGCTTGCTCGTTAGCTGCACTGCTGAGTAAACATCCCCACCTGCAAGGTCATTACCCAGCAAGACATCAACATTGCCTATCGGTAAATCCGATCGTACCCCTATCTTAATAGGTCCTGATTCCAGTTTGCATTTCAAAATTACCTTATGCAAAAGTAAGAACTCAGTCCCTTTTCCAATTCCTTTAATAATATTGCCTTCATTGGTTTTCATCTCATCACTGAAGTCCAAAACACTATCCGATATCAGTGACTGAAAAGCCCCAGTATCTCTCCATATTTTCACTGGAACCGGAGTTGACCCCTCTTTTACAGACACAAACACATCTGAGATAAACTGTTTAAATCTCTCTTGCACTCGGTCAGACCCCTTCTTTCTCCATCGTGTCTCAACCAACTGAACTCAACCATTTGGGATTGTCTCCTTTTCTTTTCCTTTTTCTCTTTTCACAGCAAAACAATTCACCACCACATGACCAGACGTCTTACAATAGTGACAGGTAAAATTGGAAAATTGTCCTTTTAACTGCTTTCCTTCCTCCGTACTCTTGTCACTAGCTCCTAACTTACTCTCTGGTTTAACCTGTGGGGTATCTTTGTTATCTCTACTACTCTTTTGGTAGCTCTTGTTCGGGGACAACTTTACCTTGTGGGTTAAAGCATACTCATCTGCTAACTTAGCAGACTCTGACAGGTTCTCAGCCTCTTTTTCATTCAAGTACGTCTTTATGCTGTCAGGGACACAGTTTTTAAATTCTTCAATCGATATCAATTCTATTAAATTGTCAATATCCTCATTCGCCCTTTTTGAGGTACACCAATGATCAAAGTACACCCGTTTTTCATGGGCAAACTCCACATAGGTTTGGTTCCAATACTTACTCAAATCTTTGAACTTCTGTCTATACACCTCCGGAACCAACTCATGAACCATAAGCACAGCATCTTTCTCTGTGGCATAATCCTTGGACTGTTCAAGGGTCAGGGCAGAATACGCCTGCTGAGCCTTCCCCTTCCCCTTTGTAACATGACAGCCCGCTGATCCCTTGGCGATTGCTGAGTCTGGGCCACCTTTTCAAAGTGCAGGAAATACCTGTCAACTTCAGCTTCATCAAATGGCGGTACTAAATTAATTTATTGGCTGATATTAAACGGTACCAACAACTCCTCACCATGACCTGGCACTGGACCTCCTTGCTGTATCCTCTCTATCCTTTCCTGCTCGAACCACCTCTGCCTTTTTGCTTCGACTCTCTGCTTGTCTGCCTCCACAGCCTCGAGCTGTTTTAATTGCAACTCATACTCATACTTCATTTTTGCTGCCTGAAGCTGAACCTCAGCATCAGTAAATACTTTACCTTCAGCAAACATTTCCAACACCTCCTCTTCAAATATTCCCTTGGAGACATAATGCTGTGCTATTAACAGCTGCATCTGAGCCCTCTTCATTCTAGTAGTCACCTTAACTTTTAACTTATGAGCAATTCCCAACAGCACTTCCCTCTTAGCATCATCCAACGCCTCAGGAATTGGTTCTGCCACAAACTTATTAACCTCAAACTCCATTTCTGCTGATATTCCACTCACTCAAATCAGATGGGATTCCCCAAAATGAGATCAACTATTGAGTCAAGCACCCAAAAAATTTCAGAATGGCTCCCACCAATACGTTCATATCCCGGACGAGCCCCCAATGTTGTGATGTACCCCGTATCAGGTCATAAAGGACCAGCAGAAATGGACACACCTGGAGTCTGAGTCTTCCATTATAAGCACTATTTTATTAGTATCTACATGAAAAGGTAATATAAAACAAGAGAGAGAGAGAGAGAGAGAGAGAGAGAGAGAGAGAGAGAGAGAGAGAGAGAGAGAGAGAGAGAGAGAGAGAGAGAGAGAGAGAGAGAGAGAGAGAGAGAGAGAGATGCCGATGCCTTTGAATCTTCCACGTTGTCCTCCTGCTTATGAAAGTCACCGACTGTGACCACACAAAAGAGCGTGCCATTTTCCCACAGTAAAGCTATCAACACAGGCGAGGGTTAAACACACCGATAGCTTTCCACCAGTCACCCCTATGTCCACACTGTGAGCAAAATCCCCACCTTTCTCGTGGGCACACAAAGCTCAACCAGTGTCTGTGTCTTCCTTGTGTCTCTGGTGTGTCTGATTACCAAGCCAGTTGACCTTGTATATATTCCACAAGTGCTAAACACTAGCTGTCCATCATATAGTTCTGCCTTTCTGTTTCCAAGGCAACATGCAGGCTTTCGTTGATCTCTCTCGCTGAAATAGCACACATGCTTTCCGCTCTCTCTCTTTTTAAAGGAACAATCCATATTGGATAATCCTTCAGATCTCATCACACTGGCTTCCAACAGATGGAGAGAGGAGAAATTGCATTGGGGGGGGAGAAGCCCTCACTGCACTGAGAAGAATGGGGGAAGATGCCTGAATAGGAACGTGGGGTGACGGGAAGGAGGTCACGCCAGAAGGTGATTGGTGAAGCCAGGTGGGTGGGGGATCGGGGGGAAGTAAGAAGCTGGGAGATGATAGGTGAAGCCAGCTGGGGAGGAAGGAATCCTACAGGTGAGGAGGGTGGACCATAGAAGAAAGGGAAGGATTATATTTGGTGAAGAGAAGAGGGAAGAGGCCAGAGCGTGGAATAGATGAAGAGGGAAGAGGGAGAGAAAATTATCTGAAGGAGAAATCAATATCTGTGAGAACAGCTTGCAGGTTACTTAGAGAGAATATGAGATGTTGGTCCTCCACCCTGAGAGGGGGCTCCATGGCAAAAGAGGAGGCAACTGTCAGATGAGGGTCATCTCTAACAAGAGAAAGTCCAAGCAGAACCAACTGCCGATTGGGGGTACCTATCTCAGGATAGTGGGCAAGGGAATGGCAGATGGAATTTAACAAGGGGATGGTGAGATGGTGATTCAGGGAATTTTGATCCCATGTCAGATTGGGGGTAGAAAGTGTTGGTATTGGTTTGCTATTGTCAATATACAGTGAAAAGTTTTTCTTTCACACAGATCAGTTCATTACGCACTGATTGAGGTAGAACAAGGCAAAACAATAACAATGCAGGAAGTATAAAAGCTACTGGAGGGGAGTGGATGGGGGGAATTGACACAGTAGTATAGTGGTTAGCATAGCACTATTACACTACCAGTCATCTGGGTACAGTTGGGCTGCTGTCTGCAAGGAGTTCTCCCCATTAGTGTGTTTTGTAGCTCCAAAACATAAAACTAATTGAAAGGAAAACAAGAGAGCCAGGAATACAAGTCTAACTTTGGTTTTCACTTTAATCGAGGTGCACATGACGTGGTATCGTGATGATGTATGCCATTCACGTACTTTTACATATCAGCAATAATGAATTATTTAAATAACAAAGAATGCTTAATCAAACAATATATTCACAATGTTACTGAAACACTAAATACACAATTCTTGTGTGCTTCCTTGGGTGCTCCGGTTTCCTCCCACATTCTGAAGATTTTCGGGTTAGTAGGTTAATTAGTCACATGGGTGTAACGGGCCACGTGAGCTTGTAGGGCTGGAGGGGCCTGTTACTGTGCCGTATCTGAAAATAAGTTTTATAAAGTGATATCATCCTCAGTGTAAGAGAGGTCTGTTCAAGAGTTTGGTAACAGTGGGCTGTCCTTGAGCCTGTGGTACGTGCTTTCAGACCTTTGTATTTTCTTCTCGATGGGCGAGGGGAGAATAGGGAATGGCCAGGGTGGGTGGTGTTTTACTGAGTAGCCGGGAGTGTGGATGGAGTCAAATGAGGGGAGGCTGGTTTGTGTTATGAACTGGGCTGTCCAAAGCTATCAGCAACTCCAGCACTCAAATAGAATATGAGGGACACGAGGGATAAGAGGCCATTCAGCCCATCTCATTTTCTCTGTCACTCCACCGAGAACACGGACAATCTTTTTACCTCGGTGATAACTTTACTGCACTAATTCCATTTCTCATAAGCTATAACATCAACAATCTATCAAACTCCCTCAGAGTGCTGGAGGGTCTCAGCAGGTCAGGTGAGAGAGAAGGTGGGTCCCTGTTCTCACCTACAAAATTTCATTTCCCCCACCTTCTTACTCTGGGTTTGTCCCCCTTCCTTTCCAGTTCTATTGAAGGATTCCCCCTTCCTATCCAGTCCTGAGACTTCAACTGTTTATCCATTTCCATAGATGCTGCCTAACCTGCTGAGTTCCTCCAGCATTTTGTGTGTTGCTCTGTGTAGGCTGGTATGGCACGGTTATGTTGGCATGGTAGGGTCAGCCTGGTAGGATTGGCACGGTAGGGTCATTATGGTAGGATTGGCATGGTAGGGTCAGCATGGTAGGATTGGCACGGTAGGGTCAGTATGGTAGGATTGGCACGGTAGGGTCAGCCTGGTAGGGTCGGCACGGTAGGGTCAGCCTGGTAGGATTGGCACGGTAGGGTCAGCATGGTAGGGTCAGCATGGTAGGATTGGCACGGTAGGGTCAGTATGGTAGGATTGGCACGGGAGGGTCAGCATGGTAGGGTCAGTATGGTAGGGTCAGCATGGTAGGATTGGCACGGGAGGGTCAGCATGGTAGGGTTAGTATGGTAGGGTCAGCATGGTAGGATTGGCACGGTAGGGTCAGCATGGTAGGATTGACATGGTAGGGTCAGCATGGTAGGATTGGCACGGTAGGGTCAGCATGGTAGGGTCAGCACAGTAGGGTCAGCATGGTAGGGTCAGCATGGTAGGGTCAGCCTGGTAGGATTGGCATGGTAGGCTCAGCACGGTAGGGTCGGCACGGTAGGGTCAGTATGGTAGGATTGGCACGGTAGGGTCGGCACGGTAGGGTCAGCCTGGTAGGATTGGCACGGTAGGGTCAGCATGGTAGGGTCAGCACGGTAGGGTCAGCATGGTAGGGTCAGCCTGGTAGGATTGGCATGGTAGGCTCAGCACGGTAGGGTCGGCACGGTAGGGTCAGTATGGTAGGATTGGCACGGTAGGGTCAGCATGGTAGGATTGGCACGGTAGGGTCGGCACGGTAGGGTCAGCATGGTAGGATTGGCACGGTAGGGTCGGCACGGTAGGGTCAGCATGGTAGGATTGGCACGGTAGGGTCGGCACGGTAGGGTCAGCATGGTAGGATTGGCACGGTAGGGTCAGCATGGTAGTGTAGTGGTTAGCAGATCGCTGGCAATCATGGTTCAATTCCCACCACAGTTTGTACGTTCCCTTTGTGGGTTTCCTCCCACATTCCAAAGACGTTGGGGTTAGTGGGTTAATTGGTCACAAGGTGTAATTGGGGGCGTGGGCTCGTTGGGCCAGAAGGTCCTGTTATTTTGCAGTCTCTCTGAATAACAAAATAACACGATTCTCCTGTGTCTATCAATCCCTGTCTTTAACACGTCGAGTGGCTGGGCCTCCGAACCTCTCGGTTAGTCATTCCCCTGTGGGTGAAGACATTTTGACTCTTCATTCTGTAAGAGGTGTGGGAATTGTGTACAGAATTATTCCCAGCCACCAACTCTCCAACTCAGCACAATCCCACGCACACAGGAGAAAGTGGCAGGATGATCCGGGAAAGAAAGGGTTAATGACTCCAGGCCTGTACTGGCTGGACAGTTTAGAAGAAAGAGGAGGGGATCTCATTGAAACCTATCAGCCGAGGTAGAGTGAGTGTAGGGAGGATGTTTCCTGTCATGGGGAGTCTACAACCAGAGAGCACAGCTTCGGAATACATGGACATCCATTTCGAGCAGAGATGGATGGTGAATCTGTGGAATTCATTGTCCTAGATGGCTGTGGAGGTCAAGTCATTGGACATATTTAATGCAGAGATTGAAAGGTTTTTAATTGGTAAGAAGGTAAATGGTTTTGTGGAGAAGGAATATGGGGGGTTGGGGTTTGCAAGTTTTTGTTTCTTTTTCATTTTGTGCAGGAGGATTGATGTCTTTCTATCAACTACTTCTATGGTTTTCTGTATTTTACAGCTATCTGGAGAAGACAAGTCTCAGAGTTGTATTCTGCCCACTTACTTTGATAATAAAATAAACCTTTGAACCTTTGAATGGGGTTCAGAGGGAACATAAATTAGCCATACATCAATAGGACAGCAGAGGGCAGCATTGAGACATGGGAAATTGCAGAGGGAGCTTCACTCTGTGTCTGACCCCGGGAGTGAGTGATGGGACAGTGTAGAGAGAGTTTCACCCTGTGTCTGACCCCAGGAGTGTGTGATGGGACAGTGTAGAGGGAGATTCACTCTGTGTCTGATCCTGGGAGTGTGATGGAACAGTGTATGTCGTGGTTTCTTGAAATAACCAGGAAACGCAGAAAATTCTTCGAGAAGTTTAAGCCTTTATTTGCAAACAAAAGCTGAGACAGTTTATGAGCGTGTCACTAATTGTCCGCCGAGCACTAGTTCACAGTATTCTTTATAGTAATTTCTTATCTTAGTCGCATTAGCAGGTACTTGTTCTAGTGCCTTGACTGGTTCTCACACCATCACACCATCGCACGATCCCATCTACCACAGTTATCTCTACATGCCTACTTTCACTGTTAGCTACATTCACAAGGCACTGATGTGTTCAATACTACAGAGACAATACAGAGATTACATTCTGGCCAATAAATTGGATACATAGTAAATAGCAAACACAAGGCTGGTCACATAGTTCTGGCCACACAGCAAATGTTGCCTGCCGTACCCTCTGCCTCACTCTGTCAAACCCGTCTCCGTCAGTTCTCGGGTCGTTCGAGTTTACTATGCCAGCCATTTCCATTAGTTCGTTAAATTTGAAGGTTCCCATCAGCCTTATCAATAGTGCCTTTAAATCTCCCATAGCCAATAATCGTCCCGCCATTTCTTCTTCAAAGGCTCTAATCCATTTCCCTGCCCCTTCATGTAGACTGGGCAGAGTGTTTTTCAGCCCTTCTAGGCCCTGGGATCCCCAAGGGATATACTGCACTTGTCCTGATCCTTTTACCAACAACGGCCTAATTCTTCCTCCTTCTTCCCACCTACCCTGGCTCTCCTCCTCGCCTGACTCCCCATCTGTCTCTGGGTATGTCTTTACTGCCTCACACACAAATTTCTCCAGGGTCCTCTTCTTCCCTCAGTCTCCCTGTGGAGTCCTTCCTTTCTGTCCTGATTCAATACTTGGTCGGCCCCTGGAGTACTTTTCACATCTCCTCTGGCAATTCCCTCTCAGCAAGTTGAATAGGGAGTTAACATTGGCATGTGGCAAAGGTAATGTCGCAGTAGTTATGGGGGATTTCAACATGCAGGTGAACTGGGAGAATTAGGTTGGTGCTGGACCACAGGATAGGGAGTTTGTAGAGTGCCTACGGGATGCATTCTTGGAACAGCTTGTACGAGAGCCGACCAGGGACAAGACTATTCTGGATTTAGTGTTATGTAATGAACAGGATTTGATAAGCGATCTTGCAGTAAAGGAGCCATTAGGAGGTAGTGATCATAATATGATAAGTTTTTATCTGCAATTTGAGAAGGATAAGGGCAGCTCAGAGGTGTCAGTGTTGCAGTTGAACAGGGGAAACTATGGAACCATGAGGGAGGAGCTGGTCAAAGTTGACTGGAAGGATAGCCTAACAGAAAAGACAGTGGAACAGCAATGACAGGTATTCTTGGGAATAATGCACAAGGTGCAAAATCAGTTCATCCCCCAGAGAAGGAAGGATTCAAAGGGAGGAAAGGGGCCACAGTGGTTGACAAAGGAAGTCAGAGATTGCATAGCATTAAAAAAAGGAAGTATGACAGAGCTAAGGTGAGTGGGAGGACAGATGATTGGGAAGTTTTTAAGGAACAACAGAACTTAACTAAAAAGACAATACAGGGAGAAAAAATGAGGTACGAACGCAAGCTAGCCAGGAATATAAAGGAAGATAGCAAAAGCTTTTTTCGGTATGTGAAGAGAAAGAAGATAGTTAAGAACAATGTTGGGCCCTTGAAGAATGAATTGGGTGAAATTGTTAAGGGAAACAGAGAAATGGCAGAAGAATTTAATGAGTACTTTAGATCTGTTTTCACTAAGGAAGACACAAGCAATCTCCCAGATGTATGGATGGGCCAAGGACATAGGGTAACAGAGGAAATGAAACAGATTGACATTAGGAAGGAAACGGTGATGAGAAGACTGATGGGACTGAAGGCTGACAAATCCCCAGGTCCAGATGGTCTGCATCCTAGGGTACTAAAGGAGGTGGCCCTGGAAATTGCGGATGCATTGGTAATCATTTTCCAATGTTCCTTAGATTCAGGATCAGTTCCTGAGGATTGGAGAATGGCTAATGTTATCCCACTTTTTAAGAAAGGAGGGAGGGAGAAAACAGAGAACTATCGACCTGTCAGCCTGATATCGGTGGTGGGGAAGATGCTAGAGTCCACCCTTAAGGATGAAATAGTGGCATATCTAGATAGCAGTGATAGGATTGGGCCGAGCCAGCATGGATTTACCAAGGGTAAATCATGCTTGACTAATCTGTTGGAGTTTTTCAAGGATGTAACCAGGAAGTTAGACGGGGGAGATCCAGTGGATGTAGTGTACCTCGATTTTCAGAAGGCATTTGATAAGGTCCCACATAGGAGATTGGTGGGTAAAATCAAAGCTCAGGGCATCGGGGGGAAGACATTGGCATGGATAGAAAACTGGTTGGCAGATAGAAAGCAAAGGGTAGTGGTGAATGGGTGTTTCTCGGAATGGCAGGTGGTGACTAGTGGGGTGCCACAGGGCTCGGTATTGGGACCACAGCTGTTTACAATTTACGTCAACGATTTGGATGAAGGCATTGAAAATAACATCAGCAAATTTGCTGATGATACTAAGCTGGGTGGCAGTGTGACATGTGATGAGGATGTTAGGAGAATTCAGGGTGACTTGGATAGGCTGGGTGAGTGGGCAGATACTTGGCAGATGACATTTAATGTGAATAAGTGTGAGGTTATCCACTTTGGGAGTAAGAACAGGAAGGCAGATTATGATCTGAACGGTGTAGAGTTAGGTGAGGGAGAAATACAAAGAGATCTAGGAGTCCTTGTTCATCAGTCACTGAAGGTGAATGTGCAAGTGCAGCAGGCAGTGAAGAAGGCCAATGGATTGTTGGCCTTTATTACAAAGGGAATTGAGTACAAAAGCAAGGAAATCCTCTTGCATTTGTACAGGGCCCTGGTGAGACCACACCTGGAGTATTGTGTACAGTTTTGGTCTCCAGGGTTAAGGAAGGACATCCTGGCTGTAGAGGAAGTGCAGCGTAGATTCACGAGGTTAATTCCTGGGATGTCTGGACTGTCTTACGCAGAGAGGTTAGAGAGACTGGGCTTGTACACGCTGGAATTAAGGAGATTGAGAGGGGATCTGATTGAAACATATAAGATTATTAAGGGATTGGACAAGATAGAGGCAGGAAATATGTTCCAGATGCTGGGAGAGTCCAGTACCAGAGGGCATGGTTTGAGAATAAGGGGTAGGTCATTTAGGACAGAGTTAAGGAAAAACTTCTTCTCCCAGAGAGTTGTGGGGGTCTGGAATGCACTGCCTCAGAAGGTAGTGGAGGCCAATTCTCTGGATGCTTTCAAGAAGGAGCTAGATAGGTATCTTATGGATAGGGGAATCAAGGGATATGGGGACAAGGCAGGAACCGGGTATTGATAGTAGTTGATCAGCCATGATCTCAAAATGGCGGTGCAGGCTCGAAGGGCCGAATGGTCTACTTCTGCACCTATCGTCTATTGTCTATTGTAACTTCTCCCTGCATGTTTACTGTTCCCGTCAGCAGGGGGCACTGCTTAGGGGTTCCTTCCTCATTATAGGGAGGGGGCCTTTCTGCTTCTTTCACATCCGGGTATGGAGCTGAAGCCAGCTTCTCACTGTACCTTCCTCTCTCTCTAACAGGCTGTTTCTCCAGCACCTTAGTCTCTTCCTCGCTTGTAATCATTATTCTACCTG
Organism: Hemitrygon akajei; assembly: GCF_048418815.1. Classification (NCBI taxonomy): domain Eukaryota; kingdom Metazoa; phylum Chordata; class Chondrichthyes; order Myliobatiformes; family Dasyatidae; genus Hemitrygon; species Hemitrygon akajei. Next base: position 3,386,140 of record NC_133129.1, read on the forward strand.
TCCTCCTCAGCCTCTCTCCCTCTCTTCTGAAGAGTTTTAGCACTTCCATTTCTCGTTCTCTTTTCTTTTCTTACATTTATCTTTTAGTTTGTAATTTTTAATTAGAGCCTCCATTTCTTTGCACATGCTTACATCAAACCTTCCTTCTCTTGGCCATTTTGTGACCACGTTCTTGGTTCTTTTTTCCCATTTTTCTGAAGTTTTTGTGATCTCATTTTTACTTTCTGGGAATTTTTTGCTCAGAATCTCTACTGCCGTTCCTTTATCTGTCAAGTTGTTCTCTCTTTTAAGGTATTTCAGAGATTCACTGTTCGTTTACTGGATAATACTATTTACTCTAATTCTATGCCTAGTCTATCGTCTATCGACCAGCGCTTTAAACTATTTATCTGACTGTCCTTGCTTCCTATGCCATTCTGCCCGTGCAGACCTCTACCTAGAGTGGTATCCACAGAACTTCCTCTTTGCACCTCATCTATTCAGACCCTTATCTCTTAAGGTGGTATCCATGAGGATTTTTCTCTATTTTCCTTTCCCTGCCCGTTCAGACCTTCATTTCGTACGAAGCGGTATCCACAGGGACTTACCAACACCACGTGGAATTTTTCTTCACTTAACTCTTTATTAGCTTATTTGTACTTACCCTCACTGCAGTGTTCTTGATCAATCCTCTGAGCCTCCTGTTAACCCCCAATTCTGCCAGATTCTTTGGACCGGAGAGACCCTTCGGCAGTGGTTCCACACTTCTGAGACTCCGAGACCTCCCCAAAACCAACAGAATTCTTAGTCCAAATTTTCGCAAGAAGCGCTTACCTTTTTTTTGGGTGCAGCCTTAATTCTGTTAACCCTGTGGGGGTCCCTAGAGGACCGGGAAGAGTCCCCAATCTGCCGTTTCCTTTCCGCGGGTCTCTTTCCGGTCCTGCCGCGGTCGCCAATTTTTGTCGTGGTTTCTTGAAGTAACCAGGAGACGCAGAAAATTCTTCGAGAAGTTTAAGCCTTTATCTGCAAACAAAAGCTGAGACAATTAATGAGCGTGTCACTAATTGTCTGCTGAGTCCGAGTTCACAGTATTCTTTATAGTAATTTCTTATCTTAGTCGCATTAGCATATACTTGTTCTAGTGCCTTGACTGGTTCTCACACCATCACACCATCACACGATCCTGTCTAGTCTACCCTTTGGAACACATGTCCCCCTTCCCGGCCTTGACTGGTCCCCATACCATCACACCATCGCACGATCCCATCTACCACCGTTATCTCTACATGCCTACTTTCACTGTTAGTTACATTCTCAAGGCACTGAGCTTACTTTCACTGTTAGCTACATTCACAAGGCACTGATGTGTTCAATACTACAGAGACAATACAGAGATTACATTCTGGCTAATAAATTGGATACATAGTAAATAGCAAACACAAGGCTGGTCACATAGTTCTGGCCACACAGCAAACGTTGCAACTTTATTCTCCAATGTGTAGAGGGAGCTTCACTTTGTGTCTGACCCTGGGAGTGTGTGATGGGACAGTGTAGAGGGAGTTTCTCTCTGTGTCTGACCCTGGGAGTCTGTGATGGGACAGTGTAGAGGGAGCTTCACTCTGTGTCTGACCCCGGGAGTGTGTGATGGACAGTGTAGAGGGAGTTTCACTCTGTGTCTGACCCCAGGAGTGTGTGATGGGACAGTGTAGAGGGAGCTTCACTCTGTGTCTGACCCCAGGAGTGTGTGATGGGACAGTGTAGAGGGAGTTTCACTCTGTGTCTGACCCTGGGAGTGTGTGATGGGACAGTGTAGAGGGAGTTTCACTCTGTGTCTGACCCCGGGAGTGTGTGATGGGACAGTGTAGAGGGAGTTTCACTCTGTGTCTGACCCCGGGAGTGTGTGATGGGACAGTATGGAGGGAGTTTCACTCTGTGTCTGACCCCGGGAGTGTGTGATGGGACAGTGTAGAGGGAGCTTCACTCTGTGTCTGACTCCAGGAGTGTGTGATGGGACAGTGTAGACGGAGATTCACTCTGTGTCTGACCCCGGGAGTGAGTGATGGGACAGTGTAGAGGGAGTTTTCACTCTGTGTCTGACCCCGGGAGTGTGTGATGGGACAGTGCAGAGGGAGCTTCACTCTGTGTCTGACCCTGGGAGTGTGTGATGGGACAGTGTAGAGGGAGTTTCACTCTGTGTCTGACCCCGGGAGTGTGTGATGGGACAGTGTAGAGGGAGTTTCTCTCAGTGTCTGAACCTGGGTGCGTGTGATGCTGACATTTGCCTCCTGTTTTACTGTGCGAGGGCTGTAGATGTTGGAAGGGAGCCCCAGTCCTGTGTCACCACCCAGTGAGACCCCTCCCTTCCCAAGTGTCCTGTGTTTGGTGACACTTCACTGATGTGTAACCCTGTGTCATCACAGAACACCACAGAGTACGTCTTACACTGTCATAGACTTGTCCCTGTTTGTGTCATTTCACAAAGCTCTTGTTACACACAGTCTGTACTCTTCATGTTTTGTAGAAATTATGTTCAGTGTACTGTATTGTCTTTCCCACGTGCCTGAGACGCTACTGCAAGCAGGTTTTTCATTCCAGGGACGTATGGGACACAGTTAGTAAGTTACGGGTTGGCGATTTTGGCAACACAAGCATGGTGATACTTGCGGGCTGCCCCCAGCACGTCCTCAGACTGTGTTGGTCACTGACGCAAATGACACATTCACTGTGTCTGAATCTGAATGTCAAACTCCAGACAGTTGTGATTGCATGGAAGCTGTCAAAGGGAAATAGCAAAGTCTTTATTCACAAATGAAAAGTAATCTTTTAACTCAGAGAGCCTCACAAGAGATTGTGGGAGCTTGCTGTGCAGTTGGACTGTGACCTTGCTGTCTGTACGAGAAACTTCCCAAGTGCCAGATAAATATTTATTCATTTAGTCAGAGATACAGCACGGTAACGGGCCTGACTGTGACCAATGAACCTGCCAACCCAGATGCCTTTGGACTGTGGGAGGAAACCGGAGCACCCGGAGGAAACCCATGTGGACACAGGGAGAAGGTACAAACTGCTTACAGACAGTGATGGGAATTGAATCTGGTTTACTGGCTGTGTAATAGTGTTTCACTAACTGCTATCTCAGCGTGCCATCCATGGAAATAATATCATGCTCACACGACTGTGGGCTGTGGGAAGACACCGGAGGAAATGTGTGGTCACAGACAGAACGTACACAATTGTGTTTTTCTTACCCGTCTCCCAGTGAGGCCTAGTCTTTCCTCACAGCATGACAAAGGCAATCTGCACTTAATGTGGTTAACAGAAGGTGTTTTGCATCATGCTTATCTCTTTCCCTTTAATTTGAATTTAAAGGGATCATGCACAGCCTAATGGGTTTATTTTCTCTTCTTGAAAGCAACATTTAAACATTTTCTGTCTGTCGGCTGTTCTTCCCCATGACAGATTCACACTCAGGCCAAGGGGCAATCCTTACCACCTCGACAATTGGCCAGAAAAGAGCCAGTAACATCATGAAGAATCCCACTCCCCCTGCTCATGGACTGTTTGCCCCACTTCCATCAGGGAGGAGGCTATTTAGCATCTACACCAGGACCACCAGACTCAAAACCAGTGACTTTTCCCAAACAGTAAGGGGAGAGACTGGGTTTGTTCTGCAAAGATGTCAGACTGAAAGGGTTTGTTCTGAGTAGAGATCAGACAGACTGGGTTTGGTCTGAGGGGAGATCAGACAGACTGGGTTTGGTCTGAGGGGAGATCGGACAGACTGGGTTTGGTCTGAGGGGAGATCAGAGAGACTGGGTTTGATCTGAGGGTGATCGGACAGACTGGGTTTGGTCTGAGGGGAGATCGGACAGACTGGGTTTGGTCTGAGGGGAGGTCGGACAAACTGGGTTTGGTCTGAGGGGAGATCGGACAGACTGGGTTTGGTCTGAGGGGAGATCGGACGGACTGGGTTTGGTCTGAGGGGAATGGGACAGACTGGGTTTGGTCTGAGGGGAGATCAGACAGACTGGGTTTGGTCTGAGGGGAGATCGGACAGTGGGTTTGGTCTGAGGGGAGATCGAACAGACTGGGTTTGGTCTGAGGGGAGATCGGACAGACTGGGTTTTGACTGATGGAGATCGGACAGACTGGGTTTGGTCAGAGGGGAGATCGGACAGACTGGGTTTGGTCTGAGGGGAGATCGGACAGACTGGGTTTGTTCTGAGGGGAGATTGGACAGACTGGGTTTGGTCTGAGGGGAGATCGGACAGACTGGGTTTGATCTGAGGGTGATCGGACAGACTGCGTTTGGTCTGAGAGGAGATCGGACAGACTGGGTTTGGTCTGAGGGGAGATCAGACAGACTGGGTTTGGTCTGAGGGGAGATCGGACAGTGGGTTTGGTCTGAGGGGAGATCGGACAGTGGGTTTGGTCTGAGGGGAGATCGGACAGACTGGGTTTGGTCTGAGGGGAGATCGGACAGATTGGGTTTGATCTGAGGGAGATCGGACAGACTGGGTTTTGACTGATGGAGATCGGACAGACTGGGTTTGGTCAGAGGGGAGATCGGACAGACTGGGTTTGGTCTGAGGGGAGATCGGACAGACTGGGTTTGTTCTGAGGGGAGATTGGACAGACTGGGTTTGGTCTGACGGGAGATCGGACAGACTGGGTTTGATCTGAGGGTGATCGGACAGACTGCGTTTGGTCTGAGAGGAGATCGGACAGACTGGGTTTGGTCTGAGGGGAGATCGGACAGACTGGGTTTGGTCTGAGGGGAGATCGGACAGTGGGTTTGGTCTGAGGGGAGATCGGACAGTGGGTTTGGTCTGAGGGGAGATTGGACAGACTGGGTTTGGTCTGAGGGGAGATCGGACAGACTGGGTTTGTTCTGAGGGGAGATCGGACAGACTGGGTTTGGTCTGGGGAGATCGGACAGACTGGGTTTGGTCTGAGGGGAGATCGGACAGATTGGGTTTGATCTGAGGGAGATCGGACAGACTGGGTTTGGTCTGAGGGAAGATCGGACAGACTGGGTTTGGTCTGAGGGGAGATCGGACAGACTGGGTTTGGTCTGAGGAGAGATCGGACGGACTGGGTTTGGTCTGAGGGGAGATCGGATGTACAGGGTTTGGTCTGAGAGGAGATAACGATAATGCCCAATTAGTTTCACAGCAGGGCTTGATAGATTCCTGTTTAGTCAGGGAGTTAAAGGTTGTGGGGAGAAGCGATGGGAATGGGGTTGAGGCGTAAAATAAATCAGACATGATGGAATAGTGGAGCAGACTTGATGGGCTGAATGGCTTTATTCTGTTCCTATGTCTTATGGTGATGTAAAAAAGTTTATTCTTGTAAATTGTTTGTATAATAAATTAAAAACATACATTTCTGAGGTCACCCAGCTGTGGATTTGCTGAGAGGATGTGGAGAAGATGCAAGAGCCCGTGTTACAGTTCATTCCCAGCAGCTGTGTAACAGTGGACTGACTCTCTGATGTACGGGTGTACCCCGGCAGACTACAAGTCTGCTGGAAGATCATCAACTCAGTGACGGACGTACTTTGTGTTAGGGAATGTCGAGGAGGCTTATCCCAAAATCAGAGCCGTGAGACGGTTCGGCCGTGAGCAATAACTTTAATAATAGACTGTTATATAAAAAGCCATGGGGGGCCACAAAACAAGAGTGTCATGGTCCAGTCCATGAAGTTCGCGTTCCGGCTCACGGTCCGGCCCGTGGACTCCAGACTCCGGGTCTTCCCGCATTCCCTTGTCTCATTTGGGCTTAATCGTACACACCTTATTCTCATCCTGGGGCCGGGAATATAAGTGTCCCTGGGTTCGAGGGTGGTTGTGGGTTTGTCTTGTCAGTATCCTGTCCTTGTCTCTGTGTGGGTTTGTCTTGTCAGTATCCTGTCCTTGTCTCTGTGTGGGTTTGTCTTGTCAGTAACCTGTCCTTTCCTATGTGTGGGTTTGTCTTGCTGGTATCTTGTCCTTGTCTCTGTGTGGGTTTGTCTTGTCAGTATCCTGTCCTTGTCTCTGTGTGGGTTTGTCTTGTCAGTATCCTGTCCTTTCCTATGTGTGAGTTTGTCTTGTCAGTATCCTGTCCTTGTCTCTGTGAGGGTTTGTCTTGTCAGTATCCTGTCCTTTCCTATGTGTGGGTTTGTCTTGTTGGTATCTTGTCCTTGCTGCTGTAGGGTAAGTCAGTCTGTCCTTGCTGTAACCCTATGGTGGGATCTGTCCCTCCTGGTCCATGCCTCTGTTGGGTAAGTCAGGTTGTCATTGCCTTTACCCTGAGGCTGGACTGTTCCCTTCCTTCCCTCCTAAGCCCTGCCCTGTAACCTGTGTCTGGGGTCCCACCCTGCTACCTATGTCTGGGGTCCTGCCTTGTCTCGCCTCTGCCTGGAGCCTCCCCCTGTTTGGAACTGTCTGTCTGTGTCCACGCCTTTGCTAGGTCGGTCTGGCTGTTTTGCTGCTACCTTGTGTTGGGAACTGTCTCCTTGTGTTCATTGTTCTGTGTAATGAGTCCCGGCCCTACGTCCTGTACCCAAGGAGGGGTCCCGGCTTGGAGTTCCATGTTCCTGTCTTTCCCTCCACCCAGGCTCTGTGTTCTGCGATCCTGTTCTCCCTCAACCAAGTCTCTGTGTTCTCGTCTTATCGACGTGCCTCACCCAGCCCAGGAGTACCTTGCTCAGTCCGGTGCTGGGGTTCCCTTGTCCTGTCCAGGAGTCTCACGTCCACTCCTGTGCCTCTCCTCATCCTGTAGCCTCGTCTTGTCCTCACCTGGTTCTGGAGTCTGAGCCCCCGTCTAGACCCAGGTTCTGCGTTCTTGTCCAGTATCTGGCTCGGAGTGCAAGCCCGGGCTCCTAGTTCCCAGTTCCATGTGCTGGTTCCGCTGTCCTTGTCAAGTCCTAGCCCAGGCCTAGAATCCTTGTCTCGTCCGGGGCCTGTGTCATGTCCAGCGTCCTTTCTTCCTCGCTTCCATCTCACGCCTAGTCCTGTTCCTGATAGTTCAGTGTCTGCCTTGCTTTTGGGTCACTCCCAATGCCCCTCATATGACAGAACGAACCAGCCATACATGGACCCAGCAATGCAGACACCGTCGTCTAACTCTCGTCATCCTGAGTTCTCTCCTGATTAAATACACCCCCCCCCCCACCCATCCGCCCAGGTCGTCCTTAATCCTGGACAGCCTGTTAGGTTGCCCGGAGGCTCCCGTAGAGGAGGGGGTTACTGTCATGGTCCGGTCCGTGAAGTTCGCATTCCGGCTCATGGTCCGGCCCGTGGACTCCAGACTCCGGGTCTTCTGACATTCCCTTGTCTCATTTGGGCTTAATCGTAGGCACCTGATTCTCTTGTTGGGGCTGGGAATTTTAGTGGCCCTGGGTTCGAGGGTGGTTTCAGGTTCATGTCCTTGTCTCTGTGGGGTTTGTCTCATCGGTATCCTGCCCTTTCCTCCGTGGGGTAAGTCAGGCCGTCCTTGCCATTACCCTACAGTGGGATCTGTCCCTCCCAGTCCTTGCCTCTGTTGGGTAAGTCAGGCCGTCATTGCTGTTACCCTGAGGCTGGACTGTTCCAGTCCTTCCCTCTTAAGTCTTGCCCTGCAACCTGTGTCTGGGGCCTCACCTCTGCCTGGAGCCTCGCCTCGCCTCTGCCTAGAGCCTCGCCTCACCTCTGCCTGGAGCCTCGCCTCGCCTCTGTTTGGAGCCTAGCCTCGCCTCTGCCTGCAGCCTACCCTTGCCTCACCTCACCCTGTTTGGAACTGTCTGTCCATGTCCATACCTTCGCTAGGTAGGTCTGGCCATTTTGCCGCTACCTAGCGTTGGGAACGGCCTTTCCATGTCCACGCCTTCCCTAGGCAGTTCCGGCCATTTTGCTGCTACCTAGCATTGGGAACTGTCTTGTCGTGTTCAGCTTTCTGTGTAATGAGTCCCAGCCCTATGTCCTGTATCCAAGGAGGGCTCCCAGCTCTGGGTTCTTCCTCATTTCCCCTGCTTCCTTCTCACTACCAGTCCTGTTCCTGGTAGTTCAGTGTCTGTGCCTTGCTTTTGGGTCCACTCCCATATGACAAAGAGAAATAGAAACTGAACACAACAGGCAACAAGGTAAACTTTAGGCAGGGAGAGTGAGGGCTGGGTGCAACTATCTGAGGTCAGCTCGTTCGATGAGTGAACAAGGAGTGTGGATGAGAGCTGGGTTTAAATAGGCTGCCGGTGATGAGTTTGGAACGATCAGCAAGTGAATCCTATTGGCTGGGTGGAGATGCGAGGTGCCTGAATGTGTAGGCTGGGGTTGTCAATGTGAGTGAGCCTGACACTTTGATCTGCCCAAAACTTGTTGGTCACCCAGGGCAGTGAGATGTCCAGTACCTTTATTGGAGGGCTGAGTCTGGTGCGAAGCCCCTTGAACAGCCTAGTGGTCACTTAAATGCCAGTGGTGGTATAACTAGTTAATGACCTGAATATAAAGATTTTATATTTTCCTTGTTTGTATATATTTTTAATATGTACAAGGGTTATTTTTGAAATATAAAAAAGTGTTGAAAACTTGCAAGATTTATTTATTTTATTTAAAGTTCAAAGTACATTTATTATCAAAGTTTGTGTGCAGTATTCAACCCTGAGATTTGTCTTCCCACAGACAGCCACAAAACAATGAAACACTGTGGAACCCATTCAAAGAAAAAGCTCAAACACCCAAGACTCCAGTACCATCCTCTGGCAGCAGGGAGGGAGAGGGACGGAGGGAGAGGGAGGAGAGAGAGAACATCGTCCCAGTGCAGAGGCCTTCGCCAGCCGCACTTCCTGTCTCAATGTTTCAATCTTTTGCAACGGTTCAGTTGGTGACACTGCCAAGGAACCCAGTCCACAGGAGCTGCACAAGGCCGCACCCCAAAGATACACATCTTCCAGGCCACTCCTGGAGATATCAAAAATGGACAGTCAGCAAGCTCTGGGAGTGGGAACCCACTGCCGTGAAGAACTGCAGTTTGAGTGCAGTCGTAGATCATGGACTCCGACAGGACTCCTTCACCATTGAAAAGGGAAAAAGGAGACATTAAAGAGAGGAATTTAATCTTTTTCATAGACAAGCTTGTAGAAGTCACTGTCTGGCACCATTTAAGTTCCTTTTTCTAGTTGTCACTATTGTAACCAATATTGTAACGTGAACCTATGATCTCTGGTGTGACTAACTTCTGTAATTCATAGGGAGAGTATGTGGACTGGTCGCATCATGACTTGGTATGGAAGCCCTAATGCCCAAGAGCAAAAACTCCTACAAAATGAGGTGGGTACAGCCCCGTCTATTGCAGGAGATGCCCCCTCCCACCATTGAACACATCTACAAGGAGCGCTGCCACAAGAAAGCGGCTTCCATCTTCAAGGACCCCCATCATCCAGGCCATGTTCACCTTTCACTGCTGCCATCAGGCAAGAGGTACAGGAGCCTCAGCACCCACACCACCAGGTTGAGGAACAGTTATTCCCCTCAACCATCAGGCTCCTGAACCAGAGTGGAATGCTTCACTCACCACAACACTGAACTGATTCGACAACCTATGGACTCACTTTCAAACCTTCTGTAACTCATGTTCTCAGTTTTACTTATCTCATTTTGTTGCCCAGTTTGTCTTCTTTTGCATATTGGTTGTATGTCTGTTTGTGTGTCGAGGGCATATAACAGAGCAAAAACTAGAAAATAAGACCATAAGACATAGGAGCAGAATTAGGCCATTCTGCCCATCAAGTCTGCTCCATCATTCAATCATTGTTAATCTTTTTTTTCCCCTCCTCAGCACCACTACCCAGCCTTCTCCAGGTAATCTTTGATGTCGGGGATAATCAAGAACATATCAATCTCCGCCTTAAATACATCCAACAACCTGGTCACTATAGCTGCCTGTGGTAATAAATTTCACAAATTCAATACCTCTGGCTGAAGAAATTTCTCCGCGACTCTGTTTTGGATGGACACTCGTCTATCCTGAGGCTGTGTCCTCTTGTCCTAGACTCCCCCACCATGGGAAACAGCCTTTCCACATCTGCTCTGTATAGGCCTTTCAACATTCGAAAGGTTTCAGTGAGATCCCCCTCATTCTTCTAAATTCCAGTGGGTACAGGCCCAGAGTCATCAAATGTTCCTCATATGATAACCCTTTCATTCCCAGAATCATCCTTGTGAACTGCCTCTGGACCCTCCCCAATGCCTGCACATCTTTTCTTAGATAGGGAGCCCAGAACTATTCACAATACTCAAGATGAAGCCTCACCAGTGCCTTATAAAGCCTCAGCATCACATCCCTGCTCTTCTATTCTAGCCCTCTTGAAATAAATCCTAACATTGCATTTGCCTTCCTCACCACTGACTCTACCTGCAAGTTAACCTTTAGGATGTTCTGCACAACAACTCCCAAGTCCCTTTGCATCTCAGATTTTTGAATTTTCTCCCTGTTTAGAAAATAGAACACACATCTGTTTCTTCTACCATGACCATGCATTTTCCAACATTGTATTTCATTTGCCACTTTCTTGCCCATTCTCCTAATCTGTCTACGTCCTTCTGCAGCGTACCTGCTTCCTCGACACTACCTGCCCCTCCACCAATCTTTGTATCATCTGCAAATTTGGCAACACAACCACGATTCCATCATCTAAATCATTTATTTTGGATAGGTATAGGTAAAATTGGATAGGTATATGGACAGCAAAGGAATAGAGGGGTATGGGCTGAGTGCGGGTCAGTGGGACTAGGTGAGAGTAAGCGTTCAGCATAGACTAGAAGGCCAAGGTGGCCTGTTTCCATGCTGTAATTGTTATATGGTTATATACAGCATAAAAACCGACACCTACAGAACACCACTAGTCATTGGCAACCAAACAATAAAAACTCTTTTATTTCCACTCAGTGCCTCTTACCAATCAGCCAATGTTTTAACCATGCCAGTAACTTTTCTGTAATACCATGGCTCTTAACTTGGTAAGCAGCCTCATGAGTGACACCTTGTCAAAGGCCTTCTGAAAATCTAAATATACAACATCTACTACATCCCCTTTATCTATCCTGCATCTAATCTCCTCAAAGAATTCCAACAGGCTTGTCAGGCAAGATTGTCCCTTAAGGAAACCATGCTGACTAACTTGTCCTGTGTCACCAAGAACTCCATAAACTCATCCTTAACAATTGACTCCAACATCTTCCCAACTACTGAGGTCAGGCTAAATGGTCTATTGTTTCCTTTCTGCTGACTCCTCCTTTCTTAAAGAGTGGAGTGACATTTCCAATTTTACAGTCTTCTGGAACCAGGCCAGAAATATCATTACAAATGCCTCTGCAATCTTTACCATTACCTTTCAGAACCCTAGGGTGCAGTTCATCTGGTCCACGTGACTTATGTATCTTTAGGTCTCTCAGCTTTTTGAGCATCTTCTCCCTGGTAATAGTAATTGCACTCGCTTCTCTTCCCTCACACTGTTCAACACCTGGCTCACTGCTAGTGTCTTCCAAAATACTCATTTAGTTCACCTGCCATCTCCTTATTATCTCTCTGGCCTCATTTTCTAGCGGTCCTGTATCTACTCTCGTCTCTCTTTTATGTTTTGTGTACTTGAAAACAGCTTTTTCTATCCACATTGATACTGTTTGTTAGCTTGCTTTAAATTTCATCTTTAACCCCTGATGACTTTTTTTGGTATTTAAAAGTTTCCCAATCCTCTATCTTCCTGCTCATTTTTGCTTTCTTGTATAACACTTAATTTATCCCGAAGAAAATTATTGTTGCAAGGTTGCTCAGCAAGAAATATAAACTTTAAAATACAAAATGTAAGCACTGGGATATTAAAAAATACAAAATGTGCATTAAAAAGTAACAGTGGAAAATACAGATGAACAATGAAACCATATACTAATATAATTAAGGAGCTGGAGTTGTAGAGACTTAGAGCCAGAGGGAGAAAGGATCTCCTGTGGCGTTCAGTGGTGCACTTCTGTGGAATCAGTCTGTTACTAAAGGTGCTCCTCTCTTTGTCCAGTGTGTCATGGAGGGGTGAGAGGGATTGTGCATAATGCTCTGTAGCTTCTGCATAATCACCATCTCAGACAGCCACCAGGGGATCCAGTTCCACCCCCAGAACAGAACCAGCCTTCCTGGCAAGCTTATCGATCTTCTAAGCATCAGTTGCTCTCACCCCGCTGCCCCAGCGACTACAATGCAGAGTAGAATGCTGGCCACACTGAGTTGTGGAAGATCTGCAGCAGAATACTGTAGACATTGAATGACTGGAGCCTCCTCAGGAAGTATAGTCGTCTCTGTCCCTTCTTGTACTGAGCTACTGTATTTTTAGTCCAGTTCAGTTTATTGTCCATGTGAGTTCCCAGGAATCTGTAGTCTTGGACGACCTCCACATCTGTTCCCCTGATGGAGATGGGAATGCAGGGTGCTTTCACCTTCCTGAACTCCACCACCAACTCCTTTGTCTTGGTGATGTTGAGCTGCAGGTGATCCAGCCCACACCACTCAACAAAGTTGTCTCCCACTCTTCTGTACTCACCCTCTTGCCCTCTCTTTTGCTTTTACATTAGCTTTCACTTCCCTTGTCAACCACAATTGTATATTTTGCCATTTGAAATTTGCTTTGTTTTTGGAATGCATCTATCCTGCACCTTCCTCATTTTTCCCTGAAACACAAACCATTGTTGCTCTGCTGTCATCCCTGCCAGCATCTCCTTCCAATTTACTTTGGCTAACTTCTCTCTCATACCACAATAATTTCCTTTACACCACTGAAATACTGCTACATCAGACTTTACTTTCTCCCTCTGAGATTTCAAGATGAACTCTCAATCACATTGTGATCACTGTTTCCTCAGGGTTCTTTTACCTTAAGCTCCCTAATCACCTCCAGTTCATTACATAACACCCAATCCAGCAGAGCTGATTCTCTAGTCGGCTCAATGACAAACTGCTCTAAAAAGCCATTACTCAGGTATTCTACAAACTCACTCTCTTGAGATCCGTTACCAAACTGATTTTCCCGATTGACCTGCATGTTAAAATCTCCCATGACTATCATAAATTGCTCTTTTGACATGTTTTTTTCTATCTTCTTTTGTAATCTGTATTCCAAATTCCAACTACTGTTTGGAGGCCTGTATTTAACTGCCATCAGGGTCCTTTTACCTTTGCAGTTTCTTAACTCAACCCACAAGGACTCAATATCTTCTGAACCAATGTCACATCTTACAACCATATAACCATATAACAATTACAGCACAGAAACAGGCCATCTCGGCCTGTCTAGTCCTTGCTGAACGTTACTCTCACCTAGTTCCACCGACCTGCACTCAACCCATAACCCTCTATCCCTTTCCTGTCCATATACCTGTCCAATTGTACTTTAAATAACAATATCGAACCTGCCTCTACTACTTCTACTGGAAGCTCGTTCCACACAGCTACCACTCTGAGTAAAGAAGTTCCTCCTCGTGTTACCCCTAAACATTTGCCCACTAACTCTCAACTCATGTCCTCTTGTTTGAATCTTCCCTACTCTCAATGGAAAAAGCCTATCCATATCAACTCTATCTATCCCTCTCATAATTTTAAATACCTCTGTCAAGACCCCACTTAACCCTCTACGCTCCAAAGAATAAAGGCCTAACTTGTTCAACCTTTCTCTGTATCTTAGGTGCTGAAACCCAGGTAACATTCTAGTAAATCTTCTCTGTACTTTCTCTATTTTCTTTATTAAGAAGAGGGACGCCTCACGTCTTAATAAGCTGGTAAGGAAGGCGGGCTCTGTCGTGGGCAAAGTACTGGAGAGTTTAACATCGGTAGCTGAGCGAAGGGCGCTGAGTAGGCTACGGTCAATTATGGATAACTCTGAACATCCTCTACATAGCACCATCCAGAGACAGAGAAGCAGTTTCAGTGACAGGTTACTATCGATGCAATGCTCCTCAGACAGGATGAAGAGGTCAATACTCCCCAATGCCATTAGGCTTTACAATTCTACCGCCAGGACTTAAGAACTTTTTAAAAGCTATTATTAATGCTTTTTGAGATAGTGATTTAGATGCATATCATATTTTTTTTACTGAGTTAAGTATTGTATGTAAGTAGTTTTGCTACAACAAGTGTATGGGACATTGGAAAAAAAGTTGAATTTCCCCATGGGGATGAATAAAGTATCTATCTATCTATCTATCTATCTACATCTTTCCTATAATTCGGTGACCAGAACTGTACACAATACTCCAAATTCGGCCTTACCAATGCCTTGTACAATTTTAACTTTGCATCCCAACTCCTATGCTCAATGCTCTGATTTATAAAGGCCAGCATATCAAAAGCTTTCTTCACCACCCTATCCACATGAGATTCCACCTTCAGGGAACTATGCACCATTATTCCTAGATCACTCTGTTCTACTGCATTCTTCAATGCCCTACCATTTACCATGTATGTCCTATTTTGATCAGTCCTTCAAAAATGTAACACCTCACACTTATCAGCATTAAACTCCATCTGCCATCTTTCAGCCCTCTCTTCTAATTAGCCTAAATCTATCTGCAAGCTTTGAAAACCTACTTCATTATCCACAGCACCACCTATCTTAGTATCATCTGCATACTTACTAATCCAATTTACCACCCCATCATCCATATCATTAATGTAGATGACAAACAACATTGGACCCAGTACAGATCCCTAAGGCACACCGCTAGTCACCAACCTCCAACCTGACAAACAGTTATCCACCACTACTCTCTGGCTTCTCCCATCCAGCCACTGTTGAATCCATTTTACTACTTCAATATTAATAACTACTGATTGAACCTTCCTAACTAACTTTCCGTGTTGAATCTTGTCAAAGGCCTTACTGAAGTCCATGTAGACAACATCCACTGCTTTACCCTCGTCAACTTTCTTAGTAACCTCTTCAAAAAATTCAATAAGATTTGTCAAACATGACCTTCCACGCACAAATTCATGTTGACTGTTCCTAATCAGACCCAGTCTATCCAGAAAATTATATATACCATCTCTAAGAATACTTTCCATTAATTTACCCTCCACTGACATCAAAATTATAGGCCTATAATTGCTAGGTTTACTCTTAGAGTCTTTTTTAAACAATGGAACAACATGAGCAATACGCCAATCCTCCAGTGCCAACCCCATTTCTAAAGACATTTGAAATATTTCTGTCAGAGCCCCTGCTATTTCTATACGAACCTCCCTGAAGGTCCTAGGGAAACATCCTGTCAGGACCTGGAGATTTATCCACTTTTATATTCCTTAAAAGCACCAGTACTTCCTCCTCTTTAATCATCATAGTTTCCATAACTCCCCTACTTGTTACCCTTACCTTACACAATTCAATATCCTTCTCCTTAGTGAATACCAAAGAAAAGAAATTGTTCAAAATCTCACACTAGCTGTCCACTCTGATTCTCTAAGGGACCAATTTTATCCCTCACTATCCTTTTGCTATTAATATAAGTGTAGAAACCCTTTGGATTTATTTTCACCTTATTGTCAAAGCAACCTCATATTTTCTTTTAGCTTTTCTAATTTGTTTCTTCAGATTCTTTTTACATTCTTTATATTCCTCGAGCACCTCATTTACTCCATGCTGCCTATATTTATTGTAGATGTCTCTCTTTTTCCAAACAAAGTTTTCAATATCCCTTGAAAACCATGGATCTCTCAAACTTTTAACCTTTCCTTTCAACCTAACAGGAACATAAAGATTCTGTACCCTCAGAATTTCACCTTTAAATGACCTCCATTTCTCTATTACATCCTTCCCATAAAACAAATTGTTCCAATCCACTCCTTCTAAATCCTTTTGCATCTCCTCAAAGTTAGCCTTTCTCTAATAAAAAATCTCAACCCTGGATCCAGTCCTATCCTTCTCTATAATTATATTGAAACTAATGGTATTGTGATCACTGGACCCGAAGTGCTCCCCAACACATACCTCCGTCACCTGACCTATCTCATTCCCTAACAGGAGATCCAACACTGCCCCTTCTCTAGTTGGTACCTCTATGAATTGCTGCAAAAAACTATCCTGCACACATTTTACAAACTCCAAACCATCCAGCCCTTTTACAGAATGGGCTTCCCAGTCTATGTGTGGAAAATTAAAAGCTCCCACAATCACAACCTTGTGCTTACTACAAATATCTCCTATCTCCTTACAAATTTGCTCCTCCAATTCTTGCTCCCCATTAGGTGGTTTATAATACACCCCTATGAGTGTTACTACACCTTTCCCATTCCTCAACTCCAACCAAATAGCCTCCCTAGACGAGCCCTCTAATTTATCTTGCCAGAGCGCCCCTATAATAATTTCTCTGACAAGCAATGCAACACCTCCCCCTCTTGTCCCTCCGATTCTATCACACCTGAAGCAATGAAATCCAGGAATATTTAGTTGCCAATCACACTCCTACTGCAACCATGTTTCACTAATAGCTACAACATCATATTTCCAGGTATCAATCCATGCTCTAAGCTCATCCATCTTTCTTACAATGCTCCTAGTATTAAAATAAATGCATTTAAGAAATTCTCCACCTCCTCCTCTCAGTTTATCTCTTACAGTACAAAGAACTTTACTGTCTTCTTTTTCTTCCTTCTCCCATACATCTGTTCCTACACTCTGGTTCCCCTCCCACCTCATATTTAGTTTAAATCCACTGGAGCCTCTCTAACAAACCTACCTGCAAGAATATTTGTCCCCCTCCAGTTCAGATGTAAACCATCCTGCTGGAACAGGTTCCACCTTCTCTGGAAGACATCCCAATTATCTATAAATCTGAAGCCCTCCCTCCTGCACCATGTCTTCAGCCACGTGTTGATCTGTGCTATCTTACTATTTCTAAACCCGCCTGCACGTGGCACTGGTAGTAATCCTGAGATTGCTATCCTGGAGGTCCTGTCCTTTAACTTGGTGCCTAACTCCCTTGTCACGTACCCCGTGATGGGTTAAAGAACCAGCAGAAATAGGAAACACCGTGGAGTCTGGTACTGCTACAAACCAATGCTATTTATCAGTAACTACACAATACAGAGATATAAATGCAGATATATCAAACTGGTTAACAATGATTATATATTTTATATAATATATTTTATCACACCTTCTCTGCACTGCGAGAGCCACTGATCGATTTCCCCGAATCGATCCTCCAAACCCACCTTCCTGTGGGCACAACAAGCTCATCCAGTCTCCAAAACCGTGTGTGTTCGAGTCCAGCAGCGGACCTGGTATTTACTTCAGCATGCTGAACACCAGCTGTCCATCAAACTGCTCCGTCCTCCTCTCTCTGAAGGAACTTACAAGCAGACACTGTCCTTGAGGAAATGAAAACAAACTGCCGAGAAACCATAGCATCAATCTTCCGAGCACTCTTCACTTCTCTCTCTCTTAATAACAAGGTCTCTGTGTTGGACACCTCCCTCTCTCTCTTTCTTTTTAAGAGCATAGTTCATAGGGTCAATTCAGGACCCTGTCACACCCTAAAGTCACCTTTCAGGACTTCCTCACTCTTCCTATCCACATCATTGGTCCCTACATGGACCACGACATCCAGCTGCTCACCCTCCCTCTTGAGAATACTGAGAACTCGATCCGAGATATCGTGGACCCTGGCACCAGGGAGGCAACAGACCATCCAGGATTCTCAATGTCTCCCACAGAACCTCTTATCTGTCCTCCTAACTATCAAATCCCCTATCACTACTGCTCTCCTTTTTTCCCTCCTTCCCTTCTGAGCTGAGGGTCCAGTCTCGGTGCCAGAGACGCAACCACTGCAACTTGTCCCTGGTAGGTCGTCCCCACCAACAGTATCCAAAATGGTATACTTATTATTGAGGGGAACAGCTACAGGGGTGCTCTGCTCATTCTGTCTAACCTTCCCTCACCTGACAGTCACCCAGCTACCTGTCTCCTGACTCTTAGGGGTGACGATCTCCCTGTAACTCCTGTTTATTTCTGCCTCTGCCTCCCAAATGATCCGAGGTTCATTCAGCTCCAGCTCCAGTTCCCTAATCTTTCTAATGATTTGATGCCATTCTTTACCAGTAGAGTCACACCACCCCCTCTGCCTACCTTCATATCCCTCTGATACAACGTGTAACCTCGGACATTCAGCTCCCAACTACAATCATCATTCAGCCATGATTCAGTGATGGACACAACATCATACCTGACAATCTGTAATTGTGCAACAAGATCATCCACCTTATTTCTTATTCTCAGTACATTGTGATATAACACTTTGAGTACTGTATTTGCTTTTCAGACAGGTGGGGCTCATCAGCCTTCGACGGCAGAAGGAGAAGGAAAACTCTGATTTTAAGCCTTCATTACTTGTGGCCGTACCCACCCATGGGAAAGGCTTCGGGAGTAAACCCCGAGGAAGAAATCTGTAGCTGGGGTCCTTAAAGCAGTTTGATGTTGTTTACAACTTCATTCTGGCAACCCCTGTGATGACACTGGTGCCAGGCTGTATCGGGTTTGCCCTTCCCTTGGACTCCATCAGTGACGTGGAGATGGGGAACCCGCTGCATGGGAAACAGCCGATTCTTCAAATCTTCCCACCCAGGCTTACACCCTGGAGAGGACACAGTCCACCAGAGGCTCAGACCCATCATCCCCTGGGATTGACGGCTGCCTACTGTATTTGCTACCCTTTTTGATTCTGCACCCCTAATGCACTGACACTCACCCTGATGGCTGCCTGCCCTTCCTGACAGTCTGACTGCATGCAATCTTTGCTTTTTTACCATCCATCCTATCCTGAATCCCTGAACTCCAGTTCCCATTCCCCTGCCAAATTAGTTTAAACTCTCCCCAACAGCTCTAACAAACCTGCCCGTGAGAATATTGGCTTCCCTTGAGTTCAGGTGCAACCCGTCACTTTTGAACAGTGTCATACCTCCCCCAGAAGAGATCCCAATAATCCAAAACCAAAGTCCTGCCCCCTGCACCAGCTTCTCAGCCACACATTGATCTACCAAATCATCCCGTTTCTACCATCACTGCCGCGTGGCACGGGCAGCAATCCAGAGATTACTACCCTGGAGGTCCTGCTTCTCAGCTTTCTACCGAGCTGTCTAAATTCTCTCTTTGCTTTTCTTTCCGATGTCATTGGTACCAATATGTATCAAAATGTCTGGCTGCTCTCCCTCCCTCTACATAAAGCTGTGGACGCAATCCGTGATGCCCCTGACTCTGGCACCTGGGAGGCAACATAGCATCTGGGTGTCCTGTTCACATCCACAGAATCTTCTGTTTGTTCCTCTGAATATCGGAAGCAGTTTTGGGCCCCTTATCTTAGAAAGGATGTGCTGAAACTGGAGAGGGTTCAAAGGAGGTTCACGAAAATGATTCCAGGATTGAATGGCTTGTCATATTAAGAGTGGTTGATGGCTCTGGGCCTGTATTCACCAGAACTCATTAGAATGAGGAGTCACCTCATTGAAACCTATCGAATGGTGAAAGGCCTCGATAGAGTAGATGTGGAGAGGATGTTTCCTATGGTGGGGAGTCTAAGACCAGAGGACACAACCTCAGAATAGAGGGGTATCCTTTTAGAATAGAGATGAGGAGGAAATTCTTTAGCCAGAGAGTGGTGAATCTGTAGAATTTGTTGCCATTGGCAGCTATGGAGGCCGAGTCATTATGTATATTTAAGAGGGGGTTTGTTCCCCCTCTCCAAGCATCTGATGAACCCAAAGGAATGGCAGAGACTGGTACAGTTTGGCACCAGTTGCATCGCAGGAGTTGCCAGTCAGTGTTGAACTTAATGTAGAGCTGCCTGATGGACTCCAGCTCCAGAATTTCACCTTGGGGGTTTACTCCCGAAGCCTTCCGCATGAGTGAGTACAGCCACAAGGGGTGGAGATTTGAGATCAGAGTTTTCCCTCTCCTAGATGAGCTGCCAACAATGGCTGACGGGCCCCATCTGCCCTAAGCGACTGGTTTTAAAGTGTCAGTAACCCACATATGCCCCTTCTCCTGTCATTAGAAATGGTTCCTCTGGGTTTAGTAGCTGAGCCACACGTGAAGGCCAGGAGCTGGACTTGGTTGTCAGAGGCTATTTGAGGCACACGCCATTGGGAGCATTTAATAGGTAGTGGGAGCTTGTCCGTATTACCACCCTCAGCTATAACAACATTAACCCTTTACAACGGGTAGTCAAAACTGCCCAACGCATCGCTGGCACCAGCCTACCCAGCATCAAACTCATATATACACAGAAAGGTGCCAATAAAGGGCAGGTAACATCATGAATGATCTCACACCCCCCTCCCCCGCTCATGGACTGTTTGTCCCACTCCCATCAGCACCACACCAGAACCACCAGACTCAAAAACAGTTACTTTCCCCAAGCAGCAAGTCTGATCAACCCCTCCCCTCTCCACACCCCCACCACCACCACTTCATCATTTCCTGACAGTCACCTTATGTACACACACTCCTGTCACTTTATGGACACACAATTGATCAGTGTATAGAAACTATCTTATGCATTTATTCTTATTTTGGGTATTTTTTGTATTATTGTGTTCTTTATCTCAGTTTTTTTTTTGTGTTGCTTCGAACCCAGAGTACCAATTATTTCATTCTCCTTTACACTTGTCTACTGGGAATGATGTGAAACAATTTGAATGTTGAATGTTGAATCCGGGGTTCCTGCAGTGTGTTTTGTTTCCAGCATCTGCAGTCTCCTGTGCCCCCGTGATGATGGTCACACTGCCTTCAGTGAAACCCCGGACACTAACTCCTCCTGTGTCCAGTTACCTGCAGGACCTCTTCCTCCTGGTCAGTTCTCCCCCTCCAGTCCCGTACTTTATGGTCTCTTTCCCTTTGACCTCACCCACTAATTGCAATTGCCAGATCCATGTATCTTATCCCTGTTCACTCTAGGAATTGGACCGTAAGGTCACAAGATATAGGAGCAGAATTAGGCCATTTGGTCCATCGAGTCTGTTCCCCCATTCCATTATGGATGATTTAGTTTCCCCCTCAATCCCATTTTCCTGCCCTCTCTCCATAACCTTTGATACACTTACTAATGAAGAAACTATCAGACTCCGTTTTAAATATACGCAGTGACTTGGCTTCCTGCAGTCGTCTGTGGCAATGAATTTCACAGAATCACAATTGTCTGGCTGAAGAATGTCTGATACCAGAGGGTGTGTGATTCAGCTGGGAGGGGGTAAGTTCAAAGAGGGTGTGGGAATAAATTTATCTTTACAGAGAGAGTGGTGGGTGTGCAGAACGCACTGTCGGGGTGATGAGGGGGAGACAGATTCCGTAGAGGCGTTTAAGAGACTCTTGGACTGATGCATGAATTGTGGTTTGGGATATAGACTTGGTGTAGCAGAAGCAGTTAGTTGGTTTAGTTAAACATTTAATTACGAGTTTAAGTAGTTTGTGGACCGAAATGTCTTTTCCTGTGCTATACTGTTCTATGACTTTCTATCCAGCCTCCTGCAGAATTCTCTGGAAATTCTACAGTTCTGTGCAAAAGTCTTAGACACCTATATATAGCTGGGGTGCCAAAGACTTCTGCAGTTCTGTATTTGTCAACGTGGAGCGGAGAGCGAGTTTGTAAATCTGGTGGAAGCAAAGGCTGTTGGGAATGGTGAGGATGACGTGTGGGACAGGGGGCAGAGAAGGAGTGCTGGGGCAGGGGATGGTGTGGGTGCAGACACCCCCAGACCCGAGACACCAAGATCATTTGATTCCAAGCAACTGGTTTACTGATCATTACACGATGTCTCTCTGGTGTTTCCCGCTCCCTTCCCCTTTTCCCAGCCATGATTGCCCCCTCCCTGTCCCCTTTCCCACTCTCAGTCCACAATCGAGACCCCTATCAGCATCAGGCTTATCATCACTCACAAATGCCATAGAACAGAGAACATTGAAGAGTACAGTGAAGGAACAGGCCATTCGGCCCATAATGTTCACTGAACCAACTAAAAAGTAAATCAACGCCCCCCCCCCCCACCATCCCTCCACCTTCCTCACACCCGTGCACCTATCCAAACGTCTCTTAAAAGCCTCCAATGTATTTGCTTTCACCACCCTACCAAGGAGGGCATTCCAGGCACCCATCACCCTCTGAGTAAAAAACTTACCCCTCACGGCCCACTTGAGCCGACCCCCCTTTCACCTTCAATGCCCTCTGGTATTAGACATTTCAACCCTCGCCTTAACCCTAATGTGGGCAGATCAAGCAGCATCTAGTGAGAAGAGCCCAGAGTCAACATTTCAGGCCGAGACCCTTCTTCAGGATGGAAATGAAAGGGTCTCGGCCTGAAACATTGACTGTTCACTCCCCTCCTGCCCGACCTGCTGAGTGCCTCCAGCATTTTGTGTGTGTTGCTCTGGACTTGCAGAATCTGCAGAATCTGCTGTTTGCAAATTACTGCAGGACTGTGCAAAAGTCTTTGGCACCGAGCTATATATATGTATGTGCCTAAGACTTTTCCACAGCATCGTACTTGCATAAAATTTGCTTCCAGTAGACGGGAAGAGTTTGTAACTACCGTCATGAGAAAGTGCACTGTGTTTGAAATGACTTCCTGCCAGCCACTAACTTCGACAGTTCCTGATAACTTTTCTGAGGAAGTGAAGCAGCAAATCGAGCAGCTTCTGTATTTCAGCGAGAGAATAAAGAAAGAACTGAAGTGTGAGAGGACTCCACACTGAAGCGCTGGAAATGCTCTCTCTCCGGGTTTGTCTCTGCACGGTCCTGTTGTCCGTCTCAGTCCGGGGATACAGTAGGTGTTTTCCATTGTCCCCTATCTCCCCATTGTCTCTCTCTTAAAGGCTCGTTTTACTTTGTGGTGCAGCGTGATCTATTTGGACGTTGGTTCTGCCAGTGGAGGTTTGGCGTTGGGACCCTGTCCTTCCCTGAGTGCTGGGGTGGACTGCCTTCTGGTGATGATGAACCCCAGAACTATTGGGAAGAGTCGTCCAAGTTTGATGCCCAGTTAAAGGCCGGGCACAATTCCAAGCCTGGGTGGTATGGAATTTGGAGTGAAGCTGTAGTGTGGTGGTTAGCGTGATGCTTAACATTCCCTGTGACCCAGGTTCAATCTCGCCGCAGTCTGTACGTTCTTCAGTGCTGAATGCTATTTGCTTATTTTTATTGTTTTCACGATCTTTCCCCTTTGCACATTGGCTGTTCGACGGTCTTCAGAATCCGAATCAAGCTTAATATCACCGACATATGTTGTGAAACTTGTTGACTTTGTGGCGGCAGTACAATGCAATACCTAATAACAGAGAAAAACTGAACCACAGTCAGTGTATATATGTGTATAAAGTAGTTAAATAATAGCACAAAAACAGAAATAAAAAAGTAATGAGGTAGTATTCAGGGTTCATTGTTCATTCAGAAATCGGATGGCAGGGGGAGGATGCTGTTCCTGAATCGCTGAGTGTGTGTCTTCAGGCTCCTGTACCTCCTGCCTGGAGGTAGCAACGAGAACAGGGCATGTCCTGGGTGATGGGGGTCCTTAATGATGGATGCTGCCTTTCTGAGGCACCACTCCTCGAAGATGTGTTGGAAACTACGGAGGCTAGAGCCCATGATGGTGCTGAGTAATTTTACAACTCTCTGCAGATTCCTTCCATCTTATGCTGTAGCCCCCCACCCCCCATTCCAGGTGGTGATGCAGCCAGTCAGAATGCTCCCCACCATACGTCTGTAGAGATTGGTGAGTCTTTTACGTGACATACCAAATCTCAAGGTTGTATGATGTTTATATACATTGAACTCTGAACTCTGAACTCCCTGTGACCTCATGGGTTTCCTCCAGGTGCTCTGGTTTTCTCCCACAGCCTACTGGTTGGTGCTTCTCCATGGATTGTCACCTTGTCGTGGTGGAGAAGCTTGTGTGGCCCTGAGATCCCGAGAGTGATGCCGTCTGGAGCTATGCTCCTGGTAGGGTCACCCATGGTGGTAAGGTCGAAGGTGAGGTCTCTGACAAAGAACAGTGTCAGAGGGGTGTGTCCTCTCTCCACTGCTGTTCTCCCTCTACACCAATGCCTGCACCTCCTCCAACCCCTATGTGAAGCTTTTGAAGTTTGCAGACGACACTACCATCATCGGACTCATCCAGAATAGTGATGAGTCTGCATATCGACAGCAGGTGGACCAACTGGCACTCTGGTGCAGTCGGAACAATCTGGAGCTGAACAAGCTCAAGACAAAGGAGATGATAGTGGATTTCAGGAGACATCCCCCCGCTATGTCTCCCCTCACAGTCCTTAGCAGCCCTGTGTCCACCATGGAGAACTTCAGGTTCCTGGGAACCACCATCTCTCAGGATCTGAAGTGGGAGCAGAACATCAGCTCCATCCTGAAGAAGGCCCAGCAGCGGATGTATTTCCTGCGGCTCTTGAGGAAATACGGTCTGCCTCAGGAATTGCTGCTGCAATTCTACACTGCAGTCATTGAGTCTGTCCTGTGCAACTCCATCATTGTGTGGTTTGGAGCCGCCACCAAGCAGGATAGAACCAGACTACAGCACACAGTGAGGACTGCCGAGCGCATTATTGGAGCTTCCCTGCCCTCTATTGTGGACCTGTACTCTTCCAGGTTGAAGAAGAGGGCGGGGAACATCATAAAGGACTCCTCCCATCCTGCGCACAGACTGTTTGATCTGCTTCCATCTGGTAGGTGCTTCAGATCCCTCCAGACTAAGACTAATAGGCACTGGAGAATTTTTTTCCCTACTGCGGTCACTTTGCTGAACAGTTAACTGCCGGTTAACTGTCAGCTAACTATTACTTGGATTGCACTACCTGTATGTACAATTTATATTTTCATTTATATTTATCATTATTACTGTTATGAGCAGAGAGACAACATCTGCCGGAAGTAAATTCCTTGTATGTGCATAGGTACTTGGCGATTAAAGTCTGATTCTGATTCTGATCAGTGTGTCTATCTAAGTGTCACTAATATCTCAGCCTCTACGACCACCAGGATGTTCCACACACCCACCACTCTCTGTCGAAAACTTACCCCCTATACTTTCTGCCAGTCACCTTAAAATTAGACCCTCTCATATTAGCCAGTTCTGCTCTGGGAATGTAAGTAACTCTGTCTTGTTGGACATGGTCATAGTTTGACCCCCATCTCAACCTTCCAATGAAGCCTTGTTGTTTATAGAGTCACCGAGAAGTACAGCACTGAAACAGGCCCTTTGGCCCATCTAGGCCATGCCGAAACCATTTAATCTGCCTACTCCCATCGACCTGCACTGGGACCATAACCCTCCATATTCCTTCAGTGTACCTGTCCAAACTTCTCTTAAATGTTGAAATCGAGCTCTGTGCACCATTTATACTGTCAGCTCATTCCAGTCTCACCACCCTCTGAGTTCCTCTTAAAATTTTCACTTCTCACCCTTTACCCGTGACCTCTGTTTGTAGTCCCACCCATCCTCAGTGGAAAAAGCCTGCTTGCATTTACCCTATCTGTAAAGGATGCAAGAACTCCAGGCGTGTGGTTAGATCGGGGGAAGCTAAACATTGATGTTTGCAAAACTGTCACAGATTCCACTGAAATGCATTGAAACGTGTGATTTCACTGCTTGATGGCACTGTGCGCTGGTTGTAGCCCTTTTACAATGCCATTCTGCCCATTGACCTCAGGCTGGCTCCATGCAAAAGCACAAACATAAAGATTTGGCAGATGCTGGAAATCCAGAGCAACATAAAATGCTGGAGAAACAGCAGGTCAGGCAGAATCTATGGAGGGGAATAAACTGTTGAGGTTTTGGGCCAAGACCTTTTGTCAAATTCCATACAGACAACTGTGGGAATTGAACCCAGGTCACTGGCTCTGTAACAGCGTAACACTAACCGCTGTACTACTGTAGCAACTCGAAATTTCAGGATTTATTATCCTTCTTCACTTCATTCTCCTGCCTTTAAACATCAATACATTGATGTTGTAACCTTTGATGTCATTAGAAGTCAAAAACTTATCAACCTCTGCTTTAAATACACCCAATGACGGCCTCCACAAACATCTGTGGCAATAAATTCCACAGATTCAATCCCTTCTGGCTAAAGACATCCCTCCTCATCTCCATTCTAAAGGTACGTCCCTCTAAGCTGAAGCTGTGCCCTGTGGAGTAACACACAGGAAATGCTGGAGGAATTCAGCAGATCAGGCATCAACTACTGAGAGGAACGTACAGTCATCGATTTGGGCTGGAAAGGACGGGGGCAGTCCACAATATCCTGAAATGGGAGGGTGAGCAGCCAGAGGTCGTGGTACATATTGGTACAAACGACAAAGGCAGAAAAAGGGTGGAGGTCCTAAAAACAGAATACAGGGAGATAGGAAGGAAGCTGGGAAGCAGGACCTCGAAGATAGTAATCTCGGGATTGCTGCCTGTGTCACACGACAGTGAGTATAGGAATAGAATAAGATGGAGGATCAATGTGTGGCTGAAGGATTTTTGGATCATTAGGACCTGTTGTGGGGCAGGTATGACCTGTACAAAAAGGATGGGTTGCACTTGAATCTGAGGAGGACCAATATCCTTGCGGGGAGGTTTGCTAAGGCTCTTGGGGAGGGTTTAAACAAGATTTGCAGGGGGTTGGGAACCAAAGTGAAGCGGCAGAGGATGGGGAGGTTGGAGCACAAGCAGAGACAGTAGTGAGTTTGTGAGGAAGGATGGGCAGATGTTAGAGCGAAGATGCACTCAGCCTTTTGGTTTGAGATGTGTCTATTTTCATGCAAGGAGTATCATAAACAAGGCCGATTAACTTAGAGCGTGGATCAGTACATTGACATTGTGGCCATTACAGAGACGTGGATGTCTCAGGAATAGGAATGGCTGCTGAGTATGCCAGGCTTCAGATGTTTCAAAAAGAACAGAGAGGGAGGCAAAAGAGCTGGGGGCATGGCATTGCTAATTAGGGATAGTGTCATGGCTGCAGAAAAGGAGGAAGTCATGGAGGGATGGTTTATGGAGTTAGTGTGGGTGGTGGTCACAAACAGAAAGGGGCAATAACTCTACTGGGTGTTTTTTATAGACCCTGCAATAGTAACATGGATACCGAGGAGCAGATAGAGAGGCAGATTATTCTAATAATAGGGTTGTTGTGATTGGTGATTTTAACTTTCTTACTATTGACTGGAATCTCCCTAGAGAGAGGGGTTTAATGGGCTGGAGTTTGTTAGGTGTGTTCAGGAAGGCTTTCTGACACAATATGTAGATAAGCCAACGAGAGGAGAGGCTGTACTCGATCTGGTATTGGGAAATGAACCTGGTCAGGTGTCAGATCTCTCTGTGGGAGAGCATTTTGGAGGTAATGAGCACAACTCTGTCTTCTCCATAGCGCTGGAGAGGGATAGGAGCAGACAATTTGGGAAAACACGTAATTGGGGTCGGGGGAAATATGATGCTGTTAGGCAGTGTGATGAATCCCTAGGTTTATCTTGCCATGGACTGTCATTTTAAGAGAGAGTGCCTGAGTGACGTCAGCCGCCAGCTTTCTCGGCTCCTGTTTGATTCTTACTAAGAGAGAGAGAGGGGCGGAACTATTCAACTCTGCAGCTTGTTTTGATTTAAGCAAGGACACTCACTCACACACAGTCAGTCGCAGTTGGAGTCAGACAACGGAAGGAAGCCAGTGACTAAGGGGTCACTGGTTGGAACTTTCGAATGCCCACAAGGATGTGTTGAGCATTGACCCAGCACGTTGATAAGTGGCTATCATGTTGTGTGATTGGGAGCAACCTTGTGGAATCTACCTACGTGTTAACCCTTGCTGGGTGGTAGTTCCCTTTGAAGACGGTACCCCTGTGATAAGCTACTATTGGTAATAATCTATAAGTGGATTTGGAATAACAACGGATAAAACCCATGGCAATTGTTATCTTGTTTTATCACCATGGAACCTGTGGAATACGACATAAATGCCCTCTCTCGACATTCACCTTGGATTACAAATCTCTCTTTCACATAATTTAATCTGTGGATGAACTGAACTTTCATACCTCACCATCTCATGATTTTAAGCCTGGTGCCCCCCCACCCCCGAGCTCAATAGTTTGGGAGTTATATTTACACATATGGATACTCATAACACTGTTAACTTTTGATTATTCTTGTTTACATTGCTGTATTAAGTAGATACTAATAAAGATAGTGGTTTTAACATCAAAACCAGACTCCAGGCGTGCTCTATAGCTGCTGGTTCATTTAAACCATTACGGGTACGTAACAAGCAGGAACATAGGAGCATAAAATGGGAACAGATGTTCTCAGGGAAATGCACAGCCAAAATGTGGCAAATATTCAGGGAACATTTGCATGGAGTTCTGCATAGGTATGTTCCATTGAGGCAGGGAAAGGTTGGTAGGGTTAAAGAACCATGGTGTACAAAGGATGTGGAAAATTTAGTTAAGCAGAAAAGAAAAGCTTACAAAAGGTTCAAGAAACTAGGTACTGTTAGAGCTGTAGAAAATTACAAGCTTGCTAGGAAGGAGCTTAAGAATGGAATTAGGAGAGCCAGAAGGGGCCATGAGAAGGCCTTGGTATGCAGGATTAAGGAAAACCCTAAAGCATTCTACAAGTATGTGAAGAGCACGAGGATGAGCCGTGTGAGAATAGGACCCATTAGGTGCGATGGTGGAAACGTGTGCATGGAGAGAGAATGTGCCAGACCTTTTCAAAAGCATAAAGTTAGATAGGTCACTGGGACTGGATGAGATATACCCCAGGCTACTGTGGGAAGTGAGGGAGGAGATTGCTGAGCCTCTTGCGATGATCTTTACATCATCAATAGGAATGGGAGAAGTACCAGAGTATTGGAAGTTTACAAATGTTTTTCCCTTGTTCATGAAAGGGAGTAGAGATAACCCAGGAAAGTATGGACCAGAGAGTCTGACTTCAGTGGTGGGCAAGTTCCTGGAGAATATCCTGAGAGGCAGGATTTATGAGTATTTGAAGAGACATTATCTGATTAGGGATAGTCAGCATGGCTTTGTCAAGGGCAGGTCGTGCCTTACGAGCCTGATTGAAGTCCTTGAGGATGTAACAAAACACATGGATGAATGTAGAGCAGCTGATGTAGTGAATATGGATTTCAGTAAGGCATTCCATAAGGTTCCCCATGCAAGGCTCCTTCGGAAAGTAAGGAGGCATGGGATCCAAGGAGACCTTGATTTGTGGATTCGGAATTGTCTTGACCACAGAAGGCAAAGGGTGATGTAGATGGTCCATGTTCTGCATGTAGGTCGGTGGACAGTGGAGTTCCGCCAGGATCTGTACTGGTTCCCGTCCTCTTTGTAATTTTTAAATGACCTGGATGAAGAAGTAGAAGGATGGGTTAGAAAGTTTGCTGATGACACAAAGATTGGAGGTGTTGTGGATAGTGTGGAGGGCTGTCAGAGGCTACAGTGGGAAATTGATAGGATGCAGAACTGGGCTGAGAAGTGCCATATGGACTTCAACCTGGATAAGTGTGAAGTGGTTCATTTTGGTAGGTCAAATATGATGGCAGAATATAGTATTAATGGTAAGTCTTGGCAGTGTGGAGGATCAAAGAGGTCATTGGGTCTGAGTTCATAGGACACTCAAAGCTGCTGTGCAGGTTGACAGTGTTGTTAAGAAGGTGTATGGTGTGTTGGCATTTATCAGTTGTGGGATTGAGTTCAAGAGCCATGTGGTAATGTTACAGCGATATAAGACCTTGGCCAGACCCTACTTGGAGTACTGTGCTTAGTTCTGGTCACTTCACTACAGGAAGAATGTGGATACTATAGAGAGAGTGCAGAGGAGATTTACCAGGATGGTGCCTGGATTGGAGGGCGTACCTTATGAGAATAGGTTGAGTGAAGTTGGCCTTTTCTCCTTGGAGTGACCAAGGATGAGAAGTGACCTGATAGAGGTGTATAAGATGATGAGGGGCTTTGATCTTGTAGATGCCCAGAGGCCTTTGCCCAGGGCTGAAATGGCTAAAACGAGGGGAAATAGTTTTGGAAATAGGTACCGAGGTGATGTCAGGAGTAAGTTTTTCACACAGAGAGTGGTGAGTGCGTGGAATGCACTGTCGGAGGTGGTGATGGAAGTGGATACAATAGGGTCTTTTAAGAGCCTCTTAGGTAGGTACATGGAGCTTAGAAAAATAGAGGACTATGCGCTAGGGAAATTCTAGGCAGTGTCTAGAGTAGGTTTCAATGGTTGGTACAACATTGTGGTACGAAGCGCCTGTAATGTTCTGTACATTTCTATGTGCTGTGTTCTAAGACAATATACAAAGGTGGGGGGAGGGGGAGGAGTACAAGATGGTGGTGAGAGGTGAGACCAGGTGAGAGAGAGGGTGTCTGGGTAGGGCAGTGGGATGAAGTAAGAAGCTGAGAGGTGATTGGTGGAAAAGTAAAGGGCTGAAGAAGAAGGGATCTGATAGGATAGGAGAGTAGACCATGGGAGAAAAGGAAGAAGGGGAACCAGAGGGAGGTGATAGGCAGGTAAGGAGAAGAGGAGGGAGTATCAGAGAGAAGGGAGAAGGGAAGAGAAATTACCACAACTTGGAGAAATCGATGCTGATGCCGTCAGGATGGAGGGCCCCCCCACCGATGGAATCTGAGATGTTCTTCCACCAAATGACTATAGGAAAGATGTTCTCCATATCCACTCTATCTCGGCCTATCAATATTCGAACTGACTATAGGAACAATCCTCTCTAAATCCACTCTATCTCGGCCTATCAATATTCAAACTGATTATAGGAAAGATCCTCTCCATATCCACCCTATCTCGGCCTATCAATATTCGAACCGACTATAGGAACAATCCTCTCTAAATCCACTCTATCTCGGCCTATCAATATTCAAACTGATTATAGGAAAGATCCTCTCCATATCCACTCTATCTCGGCCTATCAATATTCAGATTACCTATTAGGTTGCAAGGAGATCCCCCTCAATGACCATAATCTCTTGATTCTTATTCTCGGTGTCCTTTCCCTCCTCCACCCAGGCAAAAGTCAGGAAGTTATGTTACAACTTTATAAAACTCTGGCTAGGCCATATCTGGAGTATTGTGTACAGTTCTGATCACCCACTGTAGGAGGTATGTTGAGGCTTTGGAGAGGGTACAGACGAGGTTCATCAGGATGATGCCTGGATTAGAGGGCGTTTACTGTAATGAGAGGTTCGATAAACTTGGGTTGTTTTCTCTGGAGCGACGGAGTCTGAGGGGAGATTTGATGGAGTTTGTAAGATTATAAGAGGCAAAGATGGAGCAGACAGAGAGTATCGTCCTCCCAGGGTTGAAATGTCTAATACCAAAGGCCTGCGTTGAAGGTGAAAGGGTTTAAAGGGGATGTGAGGGGTAAATGTTTTACACAGACAGTGCCGGGTGACTGGAATGCTCTGTCTAGGGAGGAGTTACAGGCAGATACATTAGGGGCTTTTAAGAGACATTTAGATCAGCAAATGACCAGACATTGGACATTGAAATGCACATTGTGTAGGCAGAGGGGTTAGTTTAGTTGGTCACTAAGAGCGCCCTCTTCTTTGTAGTGGCGTGTTGGGGAGGAAGCATTAAGAAGAGGGACGCCTCACGTCTTAATAAGCTGGTAAGGAAGGCGGGCTCTGTCGTGGGCAAAGTACTGGAGAGTTTAACATCGGTAGCTGAGCGAAGGGCGCTGAGTAGGCTACGGTCAATTATGGAAAACCCTGAACATCCTCTACATAGCACCATCCAGAGACAGAGAAGCAGTTTCAGCGACAGGTTACTATCGATGCAATGCTCCTCAGACAGGATGAAGAGGTCAATACTCCCCAATGCCATTAGGCTTTACAATTCAACCGCCAGGACTTAAGAACTTTTTAAAAGCTATTATTAATGCTTTTTGAGATAGTGATTTAGATGCATATCATATTTTTTACTGAGTTAAGTATTGTATGTAATTAGTTTTGCTACAACAAGTGTATGGGACATTGGAAAAAAGTTGAATTTCCCCATGGGGATGAATAAAGTATCTCTCTATCTATCTAATTTAATTGGTTTAGCAACACATTGTGGGCCGAAGGGCCTGTGCCTGTGCTCTACTGCTCTGTGTTCTATGTTCTCGTGTTAAATACAGTAAATCTATGATTATCTGCTACTGAGAAATCCTGGTTGTTCCCTCCCTGGCTCACCAGGTGCCTGTGGTTCATGGAGCCATTCTGTTTCCCATTTCCAGGTAATAAAAATGAACTTCTGACATCACGATCTACCATCACGTGAGTAACACACAAAATGCTGGAGGATCTCAGCAGCTCAGGCAGCATCTATGGAGGGGAATAAACAGTCAATGTTTTCGCCTGGGGCCCTTCACCAGGACTGGAAACGAAGGGGAAAGATGCCAGAATCTGCTGGTGGGGGGAGTGGAACTGGCTGGGTTGTTCTTACACAGGGCCAGTATGAACTCAATGGGCTGAATGTCCTTCTGAATGTTGCAACTGTTCCGTCACTCCGAGCTAATTCCAAGAACTCTCCTCTCCGTAACCGGTGCCCCCGATTCTCCAATCACTTCCCCACCTGAAAATGAAGTGGCACGATTGTAAAAGCCATCGGCCCCAGGGAACAGACGACAATGACAAATCCCCGAAACCCTGACTCGACCCCAGCCTGTAACGCTCTATATTTCAATAAGAGTCTGAGGTGAATTGGTTTGTCACCAAAGTCACTGGCAAATTTCTACAGATATACCTGGAGAGCGTTCTAACTGTCTGCATCACCGTCTGGTCTGGTGGGGCCACTGCTCAGGGTCAGAAAGACCAGCAGAAAGTTATAAACTCAGTCAGCTCCATCGTGAGCACTGGTGTCCCCAGCACCCAGGACACCTTCAAAATGCAACGCCTCAAAAAGGCGGCAGCCATCATTACGGACCCAGCACCCAGGACATGCCCTCTTCTCATTGCCACCATCAGGGAGGAGGAACAGGAGCCTGAAGACACACACTCACCGATTCAGGAACAGCTTCTTCCCCTCTGCCATCAGATTTCTGAATGGTCAATGAATCCATGAGCTCTTCCTCAGAATTTTTTCACTCTTTTTGCCCAACTTGTTTATTTCCTTTCCTTATTTTATATGCACTGACTGTAATTTATAGATTTTATTATTATACATTGCCTTGTACTGCTGCCGCAAAACAACAAATTTCATGACATACGCCAGTGATGCAATCTCGTTGTCTATTCTATTGTTTCTGTATTAAATCTGTTTCTGATTCTGACGTAACCCCCACTCCGGTCTCTACAGCACCAGACCACAGAGTGTAGCCCACTCCTGAGTATCCATTATTGCACATATAAACCCCCCAGCCTGGACCCTCCTATGGATCACAGCCTGTTCCCAGTCCTGGCTATCCATTACTGATCATTTAGTTGTCAGGCCCTGCTGGTGTATCTGGAAGATCGCTGAAAGCCTGTGTCGATCAACTGTTGGGAAAGATGAAGGATATCTTCAATCCCTCACTGCTGCAGTCAGAGGCCCCACCTGCTTCAAAAGGGTAACATCAGACCGGTGCCCAGGCAGAGCAGGGTGAGCTGCCTTAACGACCATCACCCAGTGGCACTCCCATCTACTGCCATGAAATGCCTCGAGAGGTTGGTCTTGGCTGGAATCCACTCCTGCCTCAGGAAGAGCCTGGGCCCATGGCAATTTGCCCGTCACCACAACAGGTCTACAGTGGATGCAATCTCACTGGCTTCTCACGTGGCCTTGGCTCACCTGGACAACAGCAAAATCTTTGCACTGCTTATCGAATTGAGTTTTTATATATATTTATTGTAAATAATAGTTTTTATTTTATGCTTTGCACTGTACAGCTGTGGCAAAACAACAAATTTCACGACAGATGCCGGTGATATTAAACCTGATTCTGATTCCCCTCTCCATGTCAGGGCCCAGTCTGTAACCCACTCCCCTGGTTTGATGGTCGTCAGGCCCACTGACATCTGAAGATCCACTCGTGACAGTAGTGAAACTCCAGGTCTGTTTCCCAGATTTTCACCCACTTTCCCCACCTTCCCCACTCTTGACCCGGTTCCACCTGCCAGACGCATCTCCCCCAGTGGGTCCCATTCTCATCTCAGAGTATCAGGCTGGAGAGTGAGCCCTTGGTGGCCCTCCCTCAAACAACTGATTACAATCACCTCTCTCCATCTGAATCTCCTTTCCTTCCCTCTTCTCCATCTTTCACCACTTACCACATCTCCCATCTCCCTACCCAGCACAACCTGCCCTTAAACTCACACCCCACCTCAATCCTCAATCACCTCAGACCCCTGTCTCACCCTCCTCAATCTATCAATCACCTCTCTCCATCTGAATCTCCTTTCCTTCCCACTTCTCCATCTTTCACCTCTTACCACATCTCCCATCTCCCTTCCCCCTCCCTACTCAGCACAACTTGCCCCTAAACTCACACCCCACCTCAATCCTCAATCACCTCAGACCCCTGTCTCACCCCTCTTCTATCACCTCTGAGTCCTCTCTCACTCCTCCTCAGTCCATTAATCACCTCAGACTACGGTCTCACCCTCCTCAATCCATCTATCCCCTCAGACTCCTGTCTCACCTCCCCTTTCCCTCTGGCCATTCGACACCCCTCTATCAGTCCCGATGCAAACCAAAACTTCAACGTCCTTTCACACCCACAGATGCAGCTCGACCGCTGAATTCCTTCAGCAGATTGTTGTTCAAATATCGACCTCTCTCTCTCTCTCACTCAATTTCTCACTCACTCTCTCTGTATCACTGCCTCTCTCTCCCTCCTCTCTCATTCACTATCTCTCTCTCTCTCACACTCAATTTCTCACTCACTCTCTCTCTCCCTCCTCTCTCTCAATCACTATCTCTCTTAGAAGGATGAGAGGGGATCTGATTGAGACATATAAGATTATTAAGGGATTGGACACGCTGGAGGCAGGAAGCATGTTCCCGCTGATCGGTGAGTCCAGAACTAGAGGGCCCAGTTTAAGAATAAGGGGTAGGCCATTTAGAACAGAGATGCGGAAAAACTTTTTCACCCAGAGAGTGGTGGATATGTGGAATGCTCTGCCCCAGAAGGCAGTGGAGGCCAAGTCTCTGGATGCATTCAAGAGAGAGTTAGATAGAGCTCTTATAGATAGCGGGGTCAAGGGATATGGGGAGAGGGCAGGAACGGGGTACTGATTGTGTATGATCAGCCACGATCACAGTGAATGGCGGTGCTGGCTAGAAGGGCCGAATGGCCTACGCCTGCACCTATTGTCTATTGTCTATCTCACTCTCTCTCTCTCACTCACTCACTCACATTCTCTCTCTCTCACGCACTCATTCACTATCTCTCTCTGACTCTCATTCACTCACACATACACTCTCACTCTCTCTCACTCACTCTCACACTCTCTCTCTCCCCAGACTATTCGACAAAAGGTTGGTCAATCTCCGGCGCTGATGTGGTCTCTGCGGTGGAAGGAGCCTCCGCTGTGTTACCGTGTACTTTCACCCACCCAACTCCTGATGTCGCCCTGAACGGCTCCGTGATCTGGTACAGGGAGACAGGTGCTAAAAAACCGGTGTTTAACTGCACATATCCCGGTTCCGGCCCCTCCGGGTGCGATACAACGACACAGGAGGCTGGAGGAAGGCGGTTCGGATTCGTGGGGAACCTCAGTCGGAGAGATGCCTCGATAATGGTGGAGCGTCTGAACCGGAGTGACGGTGGTCGGTATTGGTGCCGGCTGGAGCTCAATGTTGGCAAATTTCAAACGGTGGTTCTAACAAATCTGTCTGTGAGAGGTGAGGACCGATGTTTAAGCATTGAGTTGTAAAACTACACTAATCATTTCACATTTTATCTCCCTGAAAACTCATTTTATTCATAATTTGCAAGTACATTTTGCAGGATAATCATGTCAAATAGATGTGATTGTCATGTGCACTATCACATCGAACAACAGCGCCGTACAGGCCCTTCAGCCCACAATGTTGTGCTGACCCTTAAACCTGCTCCAAGATCAATCTAGCCCCCTTGACTCCCACATACCCCTCCATTTCTACAACATCCCCCTCCCCCTCTCCCCCTCTCCCTCTCTCCCCCTCTCCCCTCCCCCACTCCCCCTCTCCCCTCCCCCTCTCCCCTCTCCCTCTCCCACTCTCCCCCTCCCCCTCCTCCCCTTCCCCTCCCCCCTCTCCCACTCTCCCCCTCTCCCTCTCTCTCCCCCCTCCCCCTCTCCCCTCCCCCCTCTCTCCCCCTCTCTCCCCCTCTCCCCCTCTCTCCCCCCTCCCCCTCCCTCTCCCCCTCTCTCCCCCCCTCCCCCTCTCCCCTCCCCCTCCCCCTCCCCCTCTCTCCCCTCCCTCTCTCCCTCTCCCCCTCCCTCTCCCCCTCCCCCTCTCCCCGGTCCGTGACGCTGCTGCCATTTCAGTCAGCAATGAAGGGCCTCCATCTCTGGCAGCATTCAGGGCTTCCTTCATCGTGTCAGTAGCTTCCTCTCGGTTTTCACTGCTGTCAGTCATACAATTCCCGAGTGGGACTCAGGAATACCGTCACACTCAGATGTCGAAGGGTTCTCCATTGCTGTTTCCATAACAACATTGTTTTACCCGTCAGGGTTGTTACCCTGAGCTGAACCCCCGAACCTGGAGGATCAGTGATCCTCTCTTACAGAGAATATAGAAACAGAAATCTACAGCACATTACAGGCCATTCGGCCCACAATGCTGTGCTGACCATGTAACCTACTCTACAGAGATTACCTCAGGGCTCTTGAACTTAATCCCACAGCTGATGAATGCCAGTCCACCATACACCTTCTTAACACCACTGTCAACCTGTGCAGCAGCTTTGAGTGTCCTATGGACAGAGTCCCCAAGATCCAGCTCATCCTCCACACTGCCACCAGTCTTACCATTCATATATTCTGTATTCAAATTTGACCTACCAGAATGAATCACTTCACACTTATCTGGGTTGAACTCCATCTGTTCTACACACCCTCCACTCTCTGTGTAATGAACCTGCCTCTGACCTCTGACATCCCCCCAATACTTTCCAGGAAAAGTCTCTGGCTGTCTGCTCGATTATGCCTCTTATCATCTTGTTCACCTCTATCAAGTCACCTCTCATCTTTCTTCACTCCCAAGAGCAAGTCTCCAGCTCGCTCAACCTTTCGTCATTAAACATCCTCTCTGGTCTGGGCAGCATCCTGGTAGATCTCCTCTACATCCTCTCGTAAGCTTCCTCATCCTTCCTATAATGAGGTGAGTGGAACTGAACTTACTTGCTGCTGCAGGTTCGATTTTCATTGCACGTCTGCCTACGTGTCTGCACAGGTGCAGTGAAAATCCAGTTGCCACAGCAACACAGGCACAGAGTGTTGCATCAGAAAAGCAGCAATCAAGGTCAAGTTTATTGCTATCTGACTGTACACAGATACAGAACGTCAAGGTGTCTTGTACATCAGTCAATGAAAGCAAGCATGCAGGTACAGCAGGCAGTGAAGAAAGCTAATGGCATGCTGGCTTTTATAACAAGAGGAATTGAGTTTCGGAGTAGAGAGGTCCTTCTGCAGCTGTACAGGGCCCTGGTGAGACCCCACCTGGAGTATTGTGTGCAGTTTTGGTCTCCAAATTTGAGGAAGGACATTCTTGCTATTGAGGGAGTGCAGCGTTGGTTCACAAGGTTAATTCCCGGAATGGCGGGACTGTTGTATGTTGAAAGATGGGAGCGACTGGGCTTGTATACACTGGAATTTAGAAGGATGAGAGGGGATCTGATTGAGACATTTAAGATTATTAAGGGATTGGACACGCTGGAGGCAGGAAGCATGTTCCCGCTGATGGGTGAGTCCAGAACTAGAAGCCACAGTTTAAGAATAAGGGGTAGGCCATTTAGAACTGAGATGCGGAAAAATTTTTTCACCCAGAGAGTGGTGGATATGTGGAATGCTCTGCCCCAGAAGGCAGTGGAGGCCAAGTCTCTGGATGCATTCAAGAGAGAGTTAGATAGAGCTCTTATAGATAGCGGGGTCAAAGGATATGGGGAGAGGGCAGGAACGGGGTACTGATTGTGTATGATCAGCCATGATCACAGTGAATGGCGGTGCTGGCTAGAAGGGCCGAATGGCCTACTCCTGCACCTATTGTCTATTGTAAACACGGGACTGTTGCCTGTGCCACGAGACAGAGAGGGTAGGAACAGGAAGTTATGGCAGATGAATGCGTGGCTGAAGAGTTGGTGCAGGGGGCAGGGGTTCAGATTTCTGGATCATTGGGATCTCTTCTGGGGAATGTCTGACCTGTACAAAAAGGACGGGCTGCACCTGAACTGGAAAGGGAGCAATATCCTGGTGGGCAGGTTTGCTGGAGCTGTTGGAGAGCGTTTAAACTAGTTTGGCAGGGGGGTGGGAATCAGAATGTGAGTGCAGATATTAGGGTAGAAGGACAAGGGCATGGTGCTATGTGTTCTGAGTTGGTGAGGAAGGACAGGCAGGGGACAAAACATAAACGTAGCCAGTTAGAGGGGTTGAAATGTGTCTATTTCAATGCTAGGAATATTAGGAATAAAGGGGATGAACTTCAAGCATGGATCAGTACATGGAACTACGATGTTGTGGCCGTTACTGAAACTTGGCTGGAGGAAGGGCGGGATTGGCTGATGCAGGTACCAGGGTTTAGGTGTTTTAAAAGGAACAGGATGGGAGGTAGAAAGGGGGGGTGGTGAGTAGCATTACTGATCAGGGATAGTATCACGGCTATAGAAAGGGAGGACACTGCAGAGGGAGTGTCCACTGAGTCGGTGTGGGTGGAAGTCAGAAATAGGAAGGGATCAATCACTGTGCTGGGAGTAGTCTATAGGCCCCCAAATAGCCCTCGGGACACCGAGGAGCAGATAAGCAGGCAGATTTTAGAATGGTGCAGGAAATACAGGGTTGTAGTTATGGGTGATTTCAACTTCTCTCATATTGACTGGTACCTCCTGACAGCAAGGGAGATAGATGGACCTGAATTTGTCAGGTGTGTTCAAGAAGGATTCCTGACACAGTATGTGGACCGGCCGATGAGAGGCGAGGCCATACTGGATCTGGTTCTGGGTAATGAACCTGGTCAGGTGACAGACCTCTTGGTGGGGGAGCATTTTGGTGAGAGTGACCACAACTCCCTTAGCATCAGCATAGCTAAGGAAAAGGATAAAAACAGACAAAATGGGAAAGTGCTTAACTGGGGAAGGGCTAACAATGAAGGGATGATGCAGGAACTAGCGAGAGTAAATTGGAAACAGATGTTCAAGGGTGAAAGACCAGAAGTAATGTGGGAGAAGTTTAGGGACCACTTGTGCTGGGTTCAGGATAGATTTGTCCCTCTGAGGCAAGGAAAAAATGGTAGGAAAAGGGAACCGTGGCTGACGAAACACGTGAGGCAACTCGTCCAGAGGAAGAAGGAAGCATATGTTAGATATAAGAAGCAGAAGGGGCTCATGAGAAATATAGGGTAGCCTGGAAGGAGCTTAAGAAAGGACTTAGGAGAGCTCGAAGGGGGCATGAGAGGGCCTAGGCATGTAGGATTAAGGAGAACCCCAAGGTGTTCTACGCGTATGTGAAGAATAGGAGGATGACAAGAGCAAAGGTGGGGCCACTAAAGGATAAAGAGGGCAATATGTGCCTGGAGGCGCAGGAGTTTGGGGAGGTCCTAAATGAATACTCTGCTTCAGTATTCACAAGTGAAAAGGACCTTGATCAGGGTGAGGTCGAAATAGAGCAGGTCTGTGTGCTGGACAATGTGGAGATTATTGAAGAAGTATTGGATCTTCTTAAAAACATCAAAATTGATAAGTCCCCAGGACTGGATGTGATATACCCCAGGTTGCTGTGGGAGGTGAGAGAAGAAATCACTGGAACAGTAGCTATGATCTTTGAATCCTCTTTGGCTGCAGGGGAGGTGCCGGAGGATTGGAGAATGGCCAATGTAGCTCCCCTTGTTTAAAAATGTTAAGAGGGAGAATCCTGTGAACTAGAGACTGGTGAGTCTTACGTCGGTGCTCTGAAAACTATTGGAAAGGATTCTTAAGGATAGGATCTCTGAGCATTTGGAGAGGTACAGTCTACTCAAGGATAGTCAACATGGCTTTGTGAAGGGAAGGTCGTGCCTCACGAGCCTGACTGAGTTTTTTGAAGAGGTAACAAAAGAAATTGATGAGGGTAGGGCAGTAGATGTGGTCTACATGGAATTTAGCAAAGCATTTGATAAGGTCCCCCACAAGAGACTCATCCAGAAAGTCATGAGACATGGAATCAATGGAACCTTGGCTGTTTGGATAAAAAATTGGCTTACAGGAAGAAAGCAGAGGGTAGTAGTGGAAGGAAAGAATTCTGCCTGGAGGTCGGTGACTAGTGGAGTGCCACAAGGATCTATCCTGAGACCCCTACTCTTTAAGTATAACTGAGAATGCATGTAGTTTGCAGCACAGGTAAACAGTAAACAGCTCAGTACACTATCTTTGTAGAAAGCAGGGTTCACTGTAGAATTCTTTCTCAAACACACCAGCTCAGGTTGTAGAACACTTTCAGTATAGTAAGTATTGATCAGTATTATTACTCTGTATTGATTAGTGTTGTTACAGTATAGTGACTTGTGTTGTTATACAATACTGACTGGTGTTGTTTCATTGTGGTGATTGTGTTGTCATACTGTACTGATTAGTGTTGTTATACTGCAGTGACTAGTGTTTTTACACTGTACTGAGTAGTGTTATAATTCTGTAGTGACTAATGCTATGACACTGTTATGCCTAGTGTTGTTATGCTGTTGTGACTAGAGATGTTACTCTGTAGTGAGTAGTGTTATTACACTTTAGTGAATAGAGTGGTCACACTACAGTGACTAGTGTTGTTACAATGTAGTGACTGATGTTCTTACACTAGTGGTATAACAACATTAGTGGTTAATGTTGTTATACTTTAGTCATTAGCATTATTGCACAGTAGTGACTAGTGTTGTTACGTTGTACTGATTAGTGTTGTTACACTGTAGTGATTAGTATTGTTGCACTGTACTGACTAGAGTTGTCACACTGTACTGATTGGTGTTATACTGTACTGATCGGTGTTGTTACACTGTACTGATTGGTGTTGCTGCAGTGTATTGATATGTGTTGTTTCACTGTAATGGCTGTTACATTGTACTGATCGGTGTTGTTAGACTGTACTGATTGGTCTTGTTACACTCCACAGATTAGTGATGGTGTCAATTGGTTCAACAACTGAATGTCTGAAGGGAATTAGCTGTTCCTGAACGTGGTGGTGTGAGATTTAAGCTTCTCTACCTCCTGCCCGATGGGACTGTTTTATATTCGAAAGAGTTTCCTTAGTTTGAATGGTTTGCAATGAGTGAGACACATGTGGGGGTCTTTTCATTCTGGTGGTCACTGAGGGGAGTATTTATTGTTTTGTTGACTGGAAATTTTGTCAGTGTTAAACATGTTTGGTGGGGGTTAACTGATATATTCAGGCACCTGTCCTTCCCTCAGCTCCCGGCGAGAGTGTTCCAGTGCTGAACGGGACTGAAGGAGTTTCAGCTACGTTACCCTGTGTGTTCACACGGCCTCGGCAGAGACTCCTCAACGCACACACGGTGACGTGGATGAGGAAGGATCCCTACCGACACATCATCACCTTCAGTCACCATGGAAATGGATTGTGGGCAGTGGAAAACGGAGTGACTCGGTACGAGCTCGTCGGGGACCCAGAGCTGGGAAATGCCTGGATCAGGATCAAGCAGCTGAGAGTGGAGGACAGTCACAGCTACCTGTGTCTGGCTGAGTTCAGGAAAGGTGATCATGATTACTCATCCTACGTCAAACCCCCATTTATCCATGTGATCCAGAGTGAGATCCAGCTGCAGGTCAGACCAGGTAAGAAATCATTGACACATTCTGCAGGGCATGGGGAGGGTTTTAGGGGTGGGTGGGGGGAAGCCTGCTGCCATTATCCTTTCTCTAATCAACCCCACCCCCGGGTTTATCTGTCTGTCTCCGAGTGAGATCTGACTGTAGATCAGACCCGGAAAAGAACCCGTCGCCACATTCAAGTTCAAGTTTAATTGTCAATCAGCCACACGTGCATACAGCAAAACAAAACAGCATTCCCCCAGGACAAGGTGTAAAGCAGAGTAGCAACAGCACACAGTACACATCGTTACGATCGCAGAAAAGCATACAGTCACAAAAAGACATAATATAGCCCAAGTTCCTGAGTGGTCTGGCTTGGAGCTGGATGGTAGATTGGATATTGTCCTGGTCCAGCTTGTCTCTCACTAAGTGAACACTGGGGGCAGCACTGAGCAAAAGAGGAAGGCAGCACCGATGGGAGGGGCCTGTCCCCAACCCACGACGGACCCCAGCACGTCCACAGAGGCCTCTGCTCTCTCCCACACCATCTCGGCATCTTCTGCAGTGTTCAGGGATGGGTCAGAACCTCCAGCACACATTGTATTCAGTGTCCAGACTCCGGGGATGAAAGTTATGTCGGCCACTCCCAGCCTCAGCTGGTGTTGAGTTCCATTTCCCCACCACATCTCCATCTCAGACGGTCCCTCACACAGGGTGGCCCCCAGACCTTCAAAGGGCCCCCTGGCGGGGCCTTGCCTGAGCCTGGGAGGAATGAGTGGAGTTCTAACGGAGGATCAGGAAGCTTCCCAGAGAAGATGCACACTCAACGTTTCAGGAAGAGCTTCTTCCTTTCTGCTGATTTCTGAATGGACAATGAGAAAAGTGAGGGCCATCTCACTTTTTTCCTTATTTTTCCCTCTTTTTGTGCTACTTATTTAATTTAAAATTATACATGTAGGTATATATTTCTTATTGAAATTTACAGTTTTTAATTAATATGTATTGCAATGTATAACAGGGTGTCAGGGTGAAGATATGTCTTTACCAAAGGAGGTGTAAGACACTCCTACCCTCCACTAGCCTTCACTTTACCCTTGGGTGAGGTGTAGCCCCTGCTTAGCCCCCCCCCCCCCCCGATCAGGGTCACGTGAATCCATGGGATCAGGTGGTGGATGGTCGTACAAGCAGCTGGTGCAGATCACAAATTCTGGTTATGCGACCACTGACACCAGGCAGACAATCTCTCAAGAGTATTGACAATGGCTGGGCTCACCCGTCCTGTACAGACACTGCTCAGAAGAAGGTGATGGAAACCACTTTTGTAGAAAAATTGCCAAGAACAATCATGGTCATAAACAGGAGAAAATCTGCCATTGCTGGAAATCCAGAGCAACACACACAAAATACTGGAGGAACTCAGCAGGTCGGGCAGCGTCTATGGGGAAAGGATCAAACGTTCATTTTATTGTCAAAGTTTGCATGTAGAATACAACTCTGATATTCATCTTCTCCAGATAACCATGATATCCAGAAAAACCATGGGATTCGTTACAAGAATAGACATCAATACCCCCACACGAAAAGGAAAAAGAAAAATCTCGCAAACCTCAAACCCCCCCAACCTCCCTCCCTCGCACAAAAGCCAACAGATCGCCCACCTGGAAGACGATCGTCAGAAGATCAAAAGCCCCAAGAATCCAAACCCCTCCCTCTCAAAAAATACAGTGCTGACAGCACCAAACCCAACACCCTCTCGCCACACAGATCACCCACACAGAAAAGTCAACAGGAACATCAGACACCAATCCCTAACCCCTCCCTCACACAAAAAACAATACATCGTTGCTATAGAACCCCAACCCACCAATCAGCAACAGGAACATCAGACACTAATCCTTAACCCCTCCCTCACACAAAAAACAATACATCGTCCCTCTAGAACCCCAACCCACCAATCAGCAACAGGAACATCAGACACCAATCCCTAACCCCTCCCTCACACAAAAAACAATACATCATCCCTCTAGAACCCCAACCCACCAATCGGCAACAGGAACATCAGACACCAATCCCTAACCCCTCCCTCACACAAAAAACAATACATCGTCCCTCTAGAACCCCAACCCACCAATCAACAACAGGAACATCAGACACCAATCCCTAACCCCTCCCTCACACAAAAAACAATACATCGTCCCTCTGGAACCCCAACCCACCAATCAGCAACAGGAACATCAGACACCAATCCCTAACCCCTCCCTTGCACAAAAAACAATACATC
The DNA here is from genome assembly GCF_048418815.1 of Hemitrygon akajei. NCBI lineage: Eukaryota > Metazoa > Chordata > Chondrichthyes > Myliobatiformes > Dasyatidae > Hemitrygon > Hemitrygon akajei. The sequence goes on from NC_133129.1 coordinate 3,430,320, forward strand.
GTCCCTCTAGAACCCCAACCCACCAATCGGCAATAAGAAAGAAAACAGAAACTGAAGGAAAGCAAAATAAACTACAGCCCAACAGTCACATCAATCTCAGAATTTCAAACATTCCTCCCACCAGAATTGAGTAAACAGTCGATGTTTTGTGCTGAGACTCTGCATCAGAACTCATGAAAGGGCCTGTTCTGCAGGGTGTGAGTCCTGATGAAGGGGTCAGCCTGAAACGTCAGCTGTTTACTCTTCTCCAGAGATGCTGCCTGGCCTGCTGAGTTCCTCCAGCATTTTGTGTGTGTTCATCATGGTTAAGAGACTGTGATTGCCCACATCACACAACACAGCACATACCGATGATGATGATTGCAATGTACTGCTGCACAAAACACAAGCCGGTGAAATTATCCTAATCCCGATTGTGATTCTGCAGAATGTCAGGGGGAGGAGGCAGACAGGACACGATTACAGGGCTCAACCTATCACATTGATCTATAAGAAGATAAGAAATAGGAGCAGGATTCGGCCATCCGGCCCATCGAGCCTGTCCCGCCATTCAATAAGATCATGGCTGATCTGTCGGTAAACTCAGCTCCATCTACCTGCCTTTTCCCCATAACCCTTAATTCCCTTACTATGTAAAAACCTATCTAACAGTTTCTTAAAAATTTAGTGAAGAAGCCTCAATTACTTCCCTGGGCAGAGAATTCCACAGATTCACCACTCTCTGGGAAAAACAGTTTCTCCTCATCCCCATCCTAAATCTTCTCCCCGAATGTTGAGGCAATGTCCCCTAGTTCTAGTCTCACCTGCCAATGGAAACAACTTTCCTGCTTCTACCTTATCTATCCCTTTCAAAATTTTGTATGTTTCTATAAGATCCCTCCCATTCTTCTGAACTCCAGAGAGTATAGTCCCAGGCGACTCAATCTCTCCTCACAGGTTAACCCCTTCATCAAGACAGAAGCCAGCCTGCCTCCATGGATTCTGTCTACACTTCTCACCGTCTCTGTGAAACAGACTGCAAAATCAGAGACCCTCCCATCCACCCTGGACATTCTCTCTTCGGCCCTCTCCCACTGGGCAGAAGATACAACAGCCTGGATGCACGGACCACCAGGCTGAAGGACAGCTTTTATCCTACAGTTATAACTATGGAGTGGTCCCCCAGTACGATAAGATGGACTCTCCACCTCATTATTTATTTGTTTATTCATTTAGAGATACAGCACGGAACAAGCCCTTCCGACCCATCGAGCCACACCACCCAGAAACCCACCTATTGAACCCACGACGATTTACAATGACCAATTAACCGACGTGCCGGTCCATCCTTAGACTGTGGGAGGAAACCGGAGCACCCAGAGGACACAGCCTCAGGACAGAACAACGTCCCTTTAGAACAGATTTGTGGGGAAATTATTTAGCCAGATGGTGGTGAACTTGAGGAATTTGTTGCCACAGACGACTGTGAAGGTCAAATCTTGGTCTTTTAGCAGAGGTTGAGAACTTCTTGATTAGAAAGGGCATCAAATTTTATGGGAGATGGTAGTAGAATGGAGTTGAGAAGAATAACAGACAGACATACTTTATTGATCCCGAGAGAAATTGGTTTTCATTACAGCCGCACCAACCAAGAATAGTGTAGAAATTTAGCAATATAAAACCATATATAATTAAATAATATTTAATCATGCCAAGTGGAAATAAGTCCAGGACCAGCCTATTGGCTCAGGGTCTCTGACACTCCGAGGGAGGAGTTGTAAAGTTTGATGGCCACAGGCAGGAATGACTTCCTCTGACGCTCAGTGTTACATCTCGGTGGAATGAGTCTCTGGCTGAATGTACTCCTCTGCCTAACCAGTACATTATGGAGTGGATGGGAGACATTGTCCAAGATGGCATGCAACTTGGACAGCATCCTCTTGTCAGACACCACCGTCAGAGAGTCCAGTTCCACCCCCACAACATCACTGGCCTTATGAATGAGTTTGTTGATTCTATTGGTGTCTGCTCCCCTCAGCCTGCTCCCTCAGCACACAACAGCAAACATGACGGAATGGCGGATAAGATTCGATGGGCCAAGTGGTCCAGACCTGCTTCTGTACCTTCTGATCTATGGGCTTACTACAGGTTAAAACTTTTTGTTCAAGTGTTTAATTCTTGTCACTCAGATCTCTACATTCTTATTAATCCCACTTTTTATTCCTTCACTCACAAGTTATCATCTGTAGTTTCTTCAGTAAAAATCTGCTAAATGATAAATGCATCTACACAGTGACAGATTTTAATAAGTCTATATTATTGGTCTCTCCCCCTTTGCCTGAGTCTGGATTGACCTCTCTCACTTTCTCTTCAGGGACAGGCGCTTCTGAAACCGTGCTGATGTTGTGTATCCCACTCGGACTGAAAACTCTCGCCCTTTTAGTGATGGGCGCCGTTCTCTACGGTGACAAACTCAGGTACTGTATGTACTAATGCTGAAGGCTCTTGCCGGGACGTGACTGAAATCCGATTCACTCAGACAGTCGGGGGATGTTGGGAACTGACTCAAACACTTGAGGCGTTCCAGTCAGTACTTGTCGTTCGCTGTTTGTGGAAGCATCACAGAAAATACTGATTGCATCATAACAGTGACTCCTGCAGAAGAGTTTGTAGACTATTTAGCATTTTGAGATACCTTTCGGATTAAACGTACCCGCTAAACAGCCACTAAATGATAGACAAATGTATGGATGTGTAGGAGGAAACAAGAGAAAACCTGCAGATGGTGTAAATTAAAGCGACACACACAAAATGCTGGAGGAACTCAGCAGGCCAGGCAGCATCTATGGAAAAAGTACAGTCGACCTTTCGGGCAGAGACCCTTCGGCAGAACTAGAGGAAAGGGTTAGAGCATCTGGCACCCCTTGTTAGAAAGAATGTACGCTCTTCCCATGTGAGCGTCGGTTTCCCCGGGTGCTCTGGCTTCCTCCCACGGTCCAAAAATGTTCCGGTTATCAGATTAATTGTTCATTGTGAACCGTCCTGTGATTAGGCTGGGATTACATCCCTGAGTTGCTGGGTGTCATGACTCGGTGGGCCGTTGTCTCTGTAAATAACAAAATGATAAATAATAGATTGAGCTTAGAGAAGGCTGACAGGTTGGCATAACATCGAGGGCCGAAGGGCCTGTACTGTGCTGGAATGTTCTACATTCTAATTACAAATCTAATGTTGATGTGCACAAAAGTACACTCTGGAACCCAGAAGAAACAACAATACGGGAAAGTTTCGACTCTAGCCATCCCACATGCACTGGGATCAGGTAGTGTAGTCAACCCAGGGTGAATCTGGTCTCTTGGTCTACACAAGACTAGTCTATGAGGCGAAATCCCTCAGAGATTTAGCTCTTGACTGAATCTCTGCCGCCATCTCCCTTCACAATAATCCAGTTTAAACTGTTAGTGTATCAACTTCAAACATATTAACACTGAAAATTATTCAAATTATTTCCATGTCTCTAATATCATTGATAATCAGGTTCCTCCTTAAATTACAGCCTCGATCTGTTACTGTCCCCAACTCGTTTCATTTACTTAGTTCCTATGATTTTTGTATCCATTTCCCTCTCTTCCAGATTCATCCTAAGAAATCTGATATTCAAATACCTGTATCCTAGAAACTGAATCACAGACAGGATTAAATTCACTCTGCCATTCATATAGGATTTTCCTTTTGAATGGATATTCTGAGGGATTTCCTGAGCCAGAGGATGCTGAATCTGTGGAATTTACAGCCATAAATGCCTGTGGCAATACTTAAAACAGAGATTGATGGGTTCCTGAATAGTAAGGGTGTCAAAGATGATGGGATGAGGACAGGAGAAAGGGGTTGTTAGGGATAATAAATCAACCACGATGGGATAGCAGAGCAGAATAGAAGGGCTGAATGCCAAAAGTCTGATGTTATTTCATATGCTTACGGTCTGAATCTAAGTACCACACTATTTTATCAATATTATCCTATAGCCCAAGACCATCTTCCTGTCAACAACAACACCTATATTACGTCATCGTAAGGTTTCCAACTGAATAACTGAATAAATGTTTGGGCTCATATCTAGTTTTGTTGTCAAACACTGATACCAATGACAAAATTTATTCTGTGGGAAATCCCATTCATATCTCAATCCAAATCCCTTCAAAGGTTCTAAGTGAATTGGGGGGAGGGAGTCGGATGTGGTGTCATTGCATGATCTAGATTCGTGTTAACCGTTTCGTTCCGTCCACAGAAAGCGACGAGACTGATCCACCGCAGGAGACTGAGAAGACCGGTTTTCCAACCACAAGATGCAGACACAACGAGATCCAATGAGAACACCATGTTCCACATGAAGAAATGTTATCTGTTTTTAATTGGCCTCCTCCTACATTGACTCTACAACCTGTTGCGGAATTCTGGGCTGAACGTGCCAAATATGTAGAACCAGAGAAAGATCGTAGATAGAGGCCTAATTAAGGCGGCGGTAAACGTCGCACAGACAGCAATCACTATTGGGCTTAGGACAGTGAGTGGGGCTTGTGGCCAATTGGTTAAGGCTTTGGGCTAGCGATCTGAAGGTCATTAGTTCGAGCCCCAGCCAAGGCAGCGTGCAACGCACTTAACCCCACACTGCTCCTGCACGTTTATAGCCCAGTGGCAGCGGTTGGTGTAGTATGGACAGGAGAAGAGAATGAGTAGGTGTGAGGTCAACCTGCACTGGTCATCTTTTCTGAGTCCCAATCTGGAAATTATCCTTGAGGGAATCTTAAACAAGGTTTCCCAAGTCATTTTGCTCTGCTGTATTTTTTTGTATTTTCTCTGTATTTTGTTTCCCATTTAAAAAAATAGTTAACCTTTCATGTCTTCTACCAATGTGTATGACCATACACTTACAAACAATGCATTCCATCTCCACAAATGACAAAATGTGATGCTGAAGCTTTATAAGGCACTGGAAGGGTGGAGCAAAATGAAGATGGCGCCAAATGGCGACTCTTTTGCTTGCATCTTCCAAAACAGCTCTTTTTCTATCTTCAATATGTTTTTTTTTGCTTTTGAAGGATCTTTTTAAGACCCTGACCCAGAGTTACACCCTGACTTTGGTTCTTTGCGGGAATGGGACCCGCTCTCAGGGCCTCACGACCGGCGCTTTTTGATACCCCAAGGACGAGGCCTGCAAGCTCGCCTTCAGGGTGCCGGATTTTCGTGGTTCTGGAGACGGGGAATTCAAGGCCGGTGCCCCTGACTGAGGCGTTGCGGGAGAACATGGAACATCAGGAGCAGTGGGTTAGCTGCCTGTTGTGTTCCAGAACCAGAGGCCACAGTTTAAGAATAAGGGGTAAGCCATTTAGAACAGAGTTGAGGAAAAACCTTTTCACCCAGAGAGTTGTGGATCTATGGAATGCTCTGCCTCAGAAGGCAGTGGAGGCTAATTCTCTGGATGCTTTCAAGAAAGAGTTAGGTAAAGTTCTTAAAGATAGCGGAGTCAAAGGATATGGGGAGAAGGCAGGAATGGGGTACTGATTATAGATGATCAACCATGGTCACATTGAATGGCGTTGCTGACTCGAAGGGCCAAATGGCCTACTCCTGCACCTATTGTCTATTGTGTGTCCAAGACTTCAGCCTCGGGGCCGATTCTCTGAGTGCAGAGCTCGGAAAATGCGACGCAGCAAACTTTTAACATCATAAATCAGTTGTTCATTATGCATCCCCTCTCGCTGAGATATGGGAACATCTCTTTTTCCTTTATAAGTGGGAGAGAGAACCTGTGGTATGTCGAATTACCAGGGGAACGGATAGTCTTTGGGGTACTGCAAGTCTGTGTCTTTATTGATGCTTTGCTGGGGGGGGGGGGCTTTGCCTTGCTGCTGCTTGTGCGAGGGAGGGGGGAACCGGGGAGGGCTTTGGGTTCTAACGTTTAACTGTCATTCATGCTTTGGGGCACTCGTCTGTTTTCATGGATGTTAGTGAAGAAAAAGAATTTGTATATTGTACAGATTTCTCTGGCATTAAGTGTACCTATTGAACCTATTGGTGAGGCCTCATCATGAGTATTGTGACCAGTTTTGGACTCCTCATCTGAGAAAAGAGGTGCTGGCATTGGGGAGGGTTCAGGGCAGGTTCACAAGGAAGATTCTGGAAATGAAAGGGTAATCATATGACGAACGTTTGATGCTCTGGGACTGTACTCACTGGAATTTAGATGGATGGGGGGGGGGTTCTCATTGAAACCTTCCAATTGTTGAAAGGTCTGGACAGAGTAGATATGGAAAGGAAGTTTTCCATGGTGGGGGAGTCTAGAACAAGAGGGCACAATCTTAGGATAGAGGGGTGTCCATTTAAAACAGAGATGTGGAGACATTTCTTTAGTCAGAGGGTAATGAATTTGTGGAATTTATCACCACAGGCAGCTGTAGTGACCAAGTCACTGGGTTTTTTAAGGCAGTGATTGATAAGTTCTTGACTGGACAGGGCATCAAAGGTTACGAGGAAGGGGCCGGGGATCGGGGCTGAGGAGGGAGAGAAAGGATTGATCCTGAGGTGAACGGTCCATCATGATTGCGTTGACTGGGGGAACAGGGTCGGTCAGACAAATGGCCTACACCTGTTAACGGGTCTCACAGTGGTGGGTGGGTTTAAAGGGATGAATTGTCCCTGAGAGGGAAAAAGCGAGTAAAGTTAGAACTGACAAGTAACCATTGTGCAAAAGAAGACCAGCTGTCAAAAAATAACAAGTAATAGATAGATAGATAGATAACAATATGCAGAATGTAAGTTGCAGAATCCTTGAAACTGAGTTCACGAGCTGTGTTCAGTGATCAGTTTTGTGCTGAGGTAGGTGAAGTCATCCACACTATTTCAGAAACCTGATGACTGAAGGGTAATAACTCTTCCTCAACCTAAGGGGCATTTATCTTCTTCCTGATAGCAGCAAGAGAGAAGGGAGAGTGGGCTGGACGGTGGGTGCCCTAAATGATGGGAGCTGCTTTTAAATGTGCTCAATGGTGGGGAGGACGTTGCGTGTGACGGACAGGGCTGTATACATCACTCTTTGTCGCTTTTACATTCATGGGCATTGGTATTTCCTCTCATTATTATTAGAGAAAACAGATCTTCTCTGACTGCCAATTATTGATGAAGTTTCAATCTGCTGCTTGTCGGAGTGTTTCCAATTTCCAACAAACGTTACACAGAAGACAATACAATATGAGCTAATACAGTGAGAGTTAAAAGGGTTTTTGCATGAACCAATATTTACACATGGACTGTTTAATCTCTGGAATGTGTTTGATGCATTGACACAGGTACCTAGATAGGCAAGGCGTAGAAAGATATCAAGTCATGTCAAGTCACTTTTTATTGTCATTTCGACCATAACTGCTGGTACACTACATAGGAAAAATGAGACAATGTTTTTTCAGGACCATGCTGTTACATGATACAGTACAAAAACTAGACTGAACTACGTAAAATACAACACAGAAAAACAACTACACTACACTACAGACCTACCCAGGACTGCATAAAGTGCACAAAACAGTGCTGGCATTACAATAAATAATAAACAAGACAATAGGACAGTAAGGTGTCAGTCCAGGCTCTGGGTATTGAGGAGTCTGATAGCTTGGGGGAAGAAACTGTTACATAGTCTGGTCATGACAGCCCGAATGATTTGGTGCCTTTTCCCAGACAGGGATTGAGAGACATGTGGCTGTAGTGTGAAATGTTAATTTCATTCAAGTTCAATTGTCATTCACCCGTGCACTTGAAAACAATCAAATGAAACAGTGTTCCTCTGGGTCCAAGGTGCAAAACGCACCTGTTGCCAGTCTTGCCTGACAGTGTATTGTCTCCTTGCAATTTCCCTACCAAGGTGTAAAACCCCACTTTTATCTGAGTTAAACTCCATCTGTCCAGATCTACTACTGATATATATCGTATTGTATTCTTTGCCAGTCTGCTACACAACCCACAATCCACTAATCTTAGTGTCATCTACAAACTTAATAACCCACCAATCTACATTTGTATCCAGGTCATTTACGTACATCACAAACAGCAGAGGTCCCAGCACAAAACCCTATGAAACATCCCTAATTACAGAGCTCCAGCTCAATTAAACTCCTTCAATCACTCATGTGGCAGCAGCCCAATGCAGAGATGTTTGAAAGGTTCAGTTGTTGCTCAGAACAAATTTCAGAATGGGGAAGACGGGATCTAAATGCCTTTGACTATGGAATGTTTGATTATCTGTCACATTTCATGTCTGTTGTACCTTTTCCTCTATATGAAATTGTGTGTGATAGGATATTGTCATATTCTTGCCAGTGTGTTTACACGACTTAGTTCACAGTGAGTTTGTAAAGGCTTTTGTAGTTAAGACCACAACACATAGGAGAATAATTTGGCCGTTCGGCCCATCGACTATCCCCTGCTATGTCATCATGACTGTTTTATTATCCCACTGGATCCCTCTCTTCTGCCTTCTTCCCCTAACCTTTGATGCCCTGACACCAATAACCTATCCTCCTCAACTTTAAATATACTCAATGATTTGGCATACACAGCCGTTAGTGCCAATGAATTCCACAATTCATTACCACCTGTCAAACCATATTCCTCCTCAGCTCTGTTCTAAATGGAAATCACTCAATTCTGATTAATTCCCTCTGGTCCTAGACTCATCCACATTAAAAACATCGTCCCCACTTCAACTCTATCTCAGGCTTTCAATATTCAACAGGGTTCAGTGAGATGTCCCCTCATTCTTCCAAACTGCAGTGAGGACAGGCCCAGAGCTGTCAAACGATTCTCATGTGTTAACCATTTCACTCCTGGAATCTTTCTTGTCACCCTCCTCTAGGTCCCCCCCAATGCCAGCACATCTTTCATCAGAGAAGGAGAACAAACTTTTCCCAAACTGCTCCATTGCTACAAATAGCACAAGCACTACCTTAAGCTTTGTGTATGTGCGTTAGTTGGGGAGGGTGTGCAGTTTAAAGAGCAGGGCAGGTTTGTTTTACACAGAATATGGTGAGTGCATTGAGGCACACTCTGCAGTTGTTCCCTTAAGTTCTTAGAATAACTTTACCCTCTGTTCGACCTCTTCTTCTTTTGAGTGTTCAACATTGTGGTTCTTGTGAGTCGTAAGTGCAGTTTGACTGTTCCTCAATATTCTACAGCAACTGAATAAAAAGTCAGTATTTCAGGGTCAGGAAGTAAAGTGCAGTGAGTGAGAAGTCCAAAGCACTGAGGAGAGGGTGAAGGACTCTAGGGTTGTCTTTGCAGTTTCCTGTAGTTAGTGTCAGGGTAGGGTACCAATAGCAGATTCATCCTTCACTTTAGTTGTTCATACTCAATGTGACGTACAAGACCTCTGGCCACAGCCATGGGACACACGTGGTACCACACCGAAGATACTTTAAATTTCCCTAGCTCCAAGTGAAGTGAACATTACAGAATTGTCTCCAGCATAGAATGCAGAGGCGGCCGAGTCCCAAAATATTTTCAAGAAGCAACAATTTCATAATGCCAAATCATAAATAAATAGAGTCTGGAAATCTAGAGTAACACATACAAATTCTGGTGGATCCCAGCAAGTCTCGCAGCATCAATGGAAAGGAATAAACAGCTGAGTCATGATGAAATATCTTGGCCCAAAACGTCGACTTCCTTTCATAGATGCTGCCTGACTTGCTGAGTTCCTGTATAATGTCTCACTGCCAAAGGTATTGTGGTTAAGGATCCTGAAGTCGACGGTCAGCCATGGTCATATTGACAGGTGGAGCAGGGCAGGACAACCGAATGCCCCCTATCTGTTAACTGGGCTCAGGGTGGGGGGTGGATGAAGAGGAGGGACTGTTCCTGAGAGGGAAACAGGGTGGTGGAGCTGGGAGGTGTGCAGAGTGATGGTGAGGCTGTGGAATGGTTATAGGAGGGACTATTCCTGAGAGAGAATCAGGGAGGTAGAGCGGGGGTACATGTGAGGTGCGAGGGAGGCTGTGAAATGGATTCTGGTGTCAGGCCAAGCTCATGGGAAGGATAGATCCTTCAGTTGTAAGGACACTTGTACACTGCCTGCCTCCCAGCACATAGATTCCTTATGCTAATGGTGCATTTCACGTGTAATTAATACATAATTGAATCTGAAATTGATGTGATTGCAGATGACTTGAGTCTGTGCTTCCAGATTCCCTGCAAAGTTCAAACTAATTACCAAAGTACGTATATATCACCTCATACTAACCCAAGGTTCACTTTCATGCAGCGATCCAATGGTTTAATGGTTCAATGGTTGAATTTAATATCAGAGAATGTATTCCGCATACAATAGAGGGCTATGGGTAACCCGAGTAATTTCTAAGGTAGCAACATGTTCGGGACAAATTTGTGGGCCGAAGAGCCTGTATTGTGCTGCAAGTTTCTATGTTTCTATACAACCTGAAATTCTTACTCTTTGCAGACATCCATGAAGCAGAAAGAAAGCCTCCAAAGAATCAACGATAGAAAATCCCAGAATCCCAAAGACAGCATCCTGACATAGGTGTTTGTATTGTCCAAGTGGTCTAAGGCCGTATGAAGAGCCATTGAGATTGCATCTGCTGTTGACCTATTGTGGTGATACGCAAATTACAGTGGGTCCAGGTCCTTGCTGAGGGGGCAGGAGTTCAGTCTAGTCATAACCAACCTCTCAAAGCATTTCTTCACTGCTGATGTGAGTGCTACTGGGCGATAGTCATTAAGGCAGCTCACATTATTCTTCTTAGGCACCGGTATAATTGTTGCCTTTTTGAAGCAAGTGGGAACTTCCGCCTGTAGCTGTGAGAGTTTGAAAATGTCCTTGAATGCTCCCGACCTTCCACCTTGCGAGGGTTCAACTTCTTTAAAGATAGCCTAACACTGGTCTCCGAGTCAGAGGTCACAGGGTCATCTGGTGCAGCAAGGATCATCACAGCTGTAGTTGTGTTCTCCCTTTCAAAGTGGGCATAGAAGGTGTTGAGTTCATCTGGTACTGAGGCATCGTGTCCATTCATGCTATTTGGGTTTCACTTTGTAGGAAGTAATGTCTTGCATACCCTGCCAGAGTTGCCGTGCATCCAATGTCACCTCCAACTTCATTCAAAATTGTCTCTTTGCCCTTAAAATAGCCCTCCACGATTCAGAACTGGTTTTTTGGTACAGATCTCGGTCACCAGTCCAGAATGCCACAGATGTAGCCTTCAGCAAATGATGTACCTCCTGGTTCATCCACAGCTTTTGGTTTGCAAATGTAAAGCGAGTCTTTGCAGGCACCACCACACACACACACACACACACACACTCACACACACACACTCACACGCACACTCACACTCACACTTTCACTCACACTCTCACACACACACTCACACACACACTCATACTCACACACACACACACACTCACACTCACTCACACACACTCACACACACACACACACACACTCACCCACACACACTCACACACACACTCACACACTGAAACTGTTTTAGCTTGTTTCTGTCTGTTTCAAGCAGCAATAGTTCATTTAACCACATTAAGACATCTTTGTTGACTACACTGACCGTGGAAGCGGTTGTGTTTTTAGCTGTATCAGGCTGAAACGAGAATATTTAATCGTATCCAATGAGAGTTTTGCTGCCACACAAGTTGCCTTAAGGCACCCCAGATTGAAAAAAAATGATATGCAGCATAAAATGAAGTGGTCTGAACACTGACCCCTGTGGAATACCACTAGTCACTGGCAGCCAACCAGAAAAAGATCCTTTTATTCCCACTCGCTCCTTTAAGGAAACCATGCTGACTTTGTCCTCTCTTGTCCTGGGTCACCAAGTACTGCATAACTTCATCCTTAACAATTCATTCAATCAACTTCCCAGCCACTGAGGTCAGGCCAACTGATTTATAATTTCCTTTCTGCTGCCTTCCTCCTTTCTTAAAGAGTGTAGTGACATTTGCAATTTTCCAGTCCTCTGGCACCATGCCAGTCCAATGATTGATTTGAAAGATCGTTATAAATTCCTCCAGAATCTCGACTGTTACCTCTTTCAGAACTCTAGGGTGCAGTTCATCTGGTCCAGGTGACTAATATACCCTTAGATCTTTCAGCTTTTTGAGCAAGTTCTCCCTTGTAATAGTAACTGCACCCACTTCTTTTCCCTCACACCCTTCAACATCTGAAACACTGTGAGTGTCTTCCACAGTGAAGCCTGATGATTCATCAATCATCTCCTTATCCCTCGTTATTATTTCTCCAGCCTCATTTTCTAGCGGTCCGAAATCCGCTCTCATCTCTCTTTTAATTTTTACATATTTGAAAAAGCTTTCACTATCCACCTTGATATTGCTTGCTAGCCTGCTTTCATATTTCATCATTTCCCTCCTAAAGATTCTTTCAGTTGATCTTGGTAGGGTTTTAAAAGCTTCCCCATCTTCTGTCTTCCCACTCATTTTTGCTTTGTTGTATGTCCTCTCTTTTGCTTTTACCTTAGCTTTGACTTCCCTTGTCAGCCACGGTTGTACTATTTCCCCATTTAAGTATTTCTTCATTTTTGGAATACATCTATTCTGCTCCTTCCTCATTTTTCCAGGAACTCACACCATTGTGGCTCTGCTGTCATTCCTGCTAGCAAATTCTTTAACTTTACTTTGGCCCACTCCTCTCTCATACCACTGTAATTTCCTTTACTCCACTGAAAGGCTGCTACATCAGACTTTACTTTCTCCCTATCAAATGTCAAGTTGAACTTAATCATATTGTAATTACTGTCTCCGAGAGGTTCTTTTACCTTAAACGCCCTTATCACCTCCAGTTCATTACAAAACATCAAGTTCAGTATAACTGATCCCCTATTAGGCTCAATGACAAACTGATCTAAAAAGCCATCTCTTAGGTGTTCAACAAACTCACTTTCCTGAGATCCATGACCAACCTGATTTTCCCAATCAACCTGCAAGTTGAAATCTCCCACGATAAACATAACATTGCTCTTTTGACATACTCTTTCTATTTCCCATTCAAATCTGTTGTCCACATCCAAGCTACTGTTGGGAGACTTGTATATAAGCACCATCAGGGTCCTTTTACCCTTGCAGTTTCTTAACTCAACCCACAAGGATTCAAATTCTTCTGATCCGATTTCACATCTTTCTACTGATTTGATGCCATTCTTTACCAGCAGAGCCACACCACCCCCTCTGCCTACCTTCCTATCCCTCTGATACAATGTGTAGTCTTGGTCATTTGGCTCCCAACTACAACCATCCTTCAGCCATGAATCAGTGATTACCACATCATTCCTTTGTCCTTATGTCCACCAGTGCAACATGATCATCCACCTTATTTCTTATACTCTGTGCATTGAGATATAACACTTTGAGTATCATATTTACTATTTTGGTTTCTGCATCCCAAATGCACCAATACTCACTCTGCTGGTCTACAATTACATCCTATCATCTGCCTGTCCTTCCTGACAGCCTGACTGAATTCTATCTTTGCTTTTTTACCATCCATCCTTTCCTGAGCCACTTCACTCCAGTTCCCACCCCAATGCCAGATTACCTTAAACCCTCCTCAACAGCTCTAACAAACCCACCCATGAGAATATTGGTCCCATTTGGGTTCAGGTGCACTCATCACTTTTATGCAGGTCATACCTCCCCCAGATCCCAATGATCCAGGAACCTCAGTCCTGCCCCGCTGCACCAGCATCTCAGCCACACATTAATCTGCCAAAACATTCTGTTTCTACTCTCACTGGCGCATGGCACAGACAGCAATCCAGAAATTATATCCAGATTTAATCCAGATTTCTAACCTAGCTCTCTAAATTTTCTTTTCAGGACCTCCTCTTCACATTTTGTTCCTATGCCATTGGTACCAATATGTACCAAGACATCTGGCTGCTGTCCCTCCCCCTCCAAAATGTTGCGGACACAATCCGAGATGTCCCTGACCCTGGCACCTGGGAGACAACGTACCATTCAGGCATCCCGTTCACATCCACAGAATGTTCTACCTGTTCCCCTGACTAATGAGTCCCCTATCACTACTGCTGCCCTCTTCTTCCTCTTTCCTGTGCAACCCGTCTCTTTTGAACAGGTCATACCTCCCCCAGAAGAGATCCCAATGATCCAAGAACCTGAAACATCAAAGGGAGGCAATGGGCGGGCAAGGAGATGAGGTGAGGCAGGGAAAAGGGGATGGGTAATAGTGAAGGAGGGGGTAGGGTGGGAACCACTGCAGAATGTTCATGCCATCAGGTTGGGGGCTACACAACCAGAATATAAGGAGTTGTTCCTCCAATCTAGGTGTGGTCGCATTGCAATAGTGGAGGAGGCCATGGATGGACACAGTGGAATTAAAATAGGTGGCCACTGCGAGATCCTGCTTTTTCTGGCAGATGGAGCATAGGTGCTCAGCAAAGCGGACTCCCAATCTACGTCAGGTTATGTAGGGGGCCACATCAGGAGCAGCAAACACAGTATATCACCCCAACAGACTCACAGTCGCCTCACCTGGAAGGACTGTTTAGGGCCCTGAATGGTAGTGAGGGAGGAAGTGTAGGGACAGGTGTAACACTGCTTCTGCTTGTAAGGATAAGTGACAGGAGGGAGATCGTGGGGATGGATGAATGGACAATGGAGTCATGTAGGGATTGATCCCTTTGGATAGTGGGGGTGGGGTGGGGAGAGGGAAAGGTATATTTGGTTGTGGGATCCTGTTGAAGGTGGCAGAAGTTCCAGAGAATTATATGCTGGATGCAGAGGCTGGTGGGGTGGTAGGTGAGGACAAGAGGAACCCTATCCCTGATAAGGTGGCTGCAGGATAGAGTAAGAGCCCAAAATGTCAACTAGACATTTGAAGCTGCCTGTCCTGCTGAGTTCCTCCAGCATTTTGAGAGCATTGCTTGGATTTCCAGCGTTTGCAGATTTTCTCTTGTTTGAGAGTTATAGGGAAGTAGCCACCCCTAGGTTGCAGGAAGTGAGTAGTTGGGTGACTGTCAGGAGAAATGGAAATGTGAACAGGCAGTTTGTGCAGAGCACCCCTGTGGCCATTCCCCTCAATAGTAAGTACACCATTTTGGATTCTGTTGTGGCACACGACTTCCCAGGGAATGCCACGGAGACCGAGTTACTGGCACTGAGCATAGGTCTGTGGTGCAGAAGGGAAAGAGGGCAGCGGTAGTGATGGGGACTCATTAGTCAGGGGAACAGGTAGAACATTTTGTGGATGTGAACAGGATGCCTGAATGGTACGTTATCTCCCAGGTGCCAGGGTCAGGGACATCTCGGATTGTGTCTGCAACATTTTGGAGGGGGAGGGAGAGCAGCCAGATGTCTTGGTACATATTGGTACCAATGGCATAGGAACAAAATGCAAAGTTGTCCTGAAAAGGGAATTTAGAGAGCTAGGTAGAAGCTGAGAAGCAGGACATCCAGGGTAATAATTTCTGGATTGCTTCCTGTGCCATGCGCCAGTGAGGGTAGAAACAGGATGTTTTGGCAAATTAACGTGTGGCTGAGAAGCTGGCGCAGGGGGCAGGACTTGAGGTTCTGGGGTCATTGGGATCTCCTCTGGGGGAAGGCAGGACCTGCATAAAATTGATGAGTTCACCTGAACCTGAACGGGACCAATATTCCCATGGGTAGGTTTATTAGAGCTGTTGGGGAGGGTTTAAACTAACTTGGTAAGGGAGTGGGAACTGGATTAAAGGGACCCAGGAAAGGATGGATGGTAAAAAAGGAAAGATGGGAGTGGGACAAACAGTCCATAAGGAGTGTGTATATATAACTCACGGAAGATTGCCTGTCCTTCCCTCAGCTCCCAGTGAGAGTGTCTCTGTGATGACTGGAACCGAGGGAGCTTCGGCCACGTTACCCTGTGTGTTCACACGGCCTCCGCAGAGCCTCACCGCACACACGGTGACGTGGATGAGGAAGGATCCCTACCGACACATCGTCACCTTCAGGCGTATTCGAAATGGATCGTGGGCAGCGGAAAATGGAGTGACTCGGTACGAGCTCGTCAGGAACCCAGAGGGAGGAAACATCTTGATCAGGATAAAGCAGCTGAGTGAGGGAGACAGTCACAGCAACCTGTGTCTGGCTGAGTTTGGGAAAGGGAAGCATGATTATTCATCCTACGTCAAACCCCCATTTAACCATGTGATCCAGAGTGAGATCCGACTGCAGGTAAGAGACCATTGACACGTTCTGGAGGGGACGGGGTGGGTTTTGGGGGCAGCAAGTGAAGCCTGCTACCATTATCCTTTCTCTACTCAACCCTCACTCCCGGGTTTATCTGTCTGTCCCCGAGTGAGATCTGACTGTAGATCAGACCCAGAAAAGAACCCGTCGCCACATTCAAGCTCAAGTTTAATTGTCAATCAGCCACACGCGCATACAGCAAAACAAAACAGCGTTCCTCCAGGGCCTTGCCTGAGCCTGGGAGGAATGAGTGGAGTTCTAACGGAGGATCAGGAAGCTTCCCAGAGAAGACACACACTCAACGTTTCAGGAAGAGTTTCTTCCTTTCTGCCGTCGGATTTCTGAATGGAAAATCGGAAAAGTGAGGACCAGCTCACTTTGTTTCCTTTTTTCCCTCTTTTTGTGATATTTATTTAATATAAAATTATACATGTAGGTATATATTTCTTATTGAAATTTACAGTTTTTAATTAATATGTATTGCAATGTATAACAGGGTGTCAGGGTGAAGATATGTCTTTACCAAAGGAGGTGTAAGACACTCCTACCCTCCACTAGCCTTCACTTTACCCTTGGGCGAGGTGTAGCCCCTGCTTCGCCCCCGATTGGGTTCACGTGAATCCATGGGATCAGGTGGTGGATGGTCATACAAGCAGCTGGTGCAGATCACAAATTCTAGTTATGCGACCACTGACACCAGGCAGACAATCTCTGAAGAGTATTGATAATGACTGGGCTCACCCGTCCTGTACAGACACTGCTCAGAAGAAGGCGATGGAAACCACTTTTGTAGAAAAATTACCAAGAACAATCATGGTCATAAACAGGAGAAAATCTGCCGTTGCTGGAAATCCAGAGCAACACACACAAAATACTGGAGGAACTCAGCAGGTCGGGCAGCGTCTATGGGGAAAGGATCAAAGGTTCATTTTATTGTCCAGGTTTGCATGTAGAATACAACTCTGATATTCATCTTCTCCAGATAACCATGGTATCCAGAAAAACCATGGGATTCAATACCCCCACACAAAACGGAAATAGAAAAATCTCGCAACCTCAACCCCCCCACCTCCCTCCCTCGCACAACAGCCAACAGATCGCCCACCTGGAAGATGATCGTCAGAAGATCAAAAGCCCCAAGACCCCAATCCCCTCCCTCACAAAAAATACAGTGCCGACAACACCAAACCCAACACCCTCTCCCCACACAGATTTAACACAACCCGACCTTTTTGTACAGGTCACACCTGCCCCAAAAGAGGTCCCAATGATCCAGAAATCTGAATCCCTGCCCCCTGCTCCAATCCCTCAGTCACGCACTTATCCTCCACCTCACTCTATTCCTGTGCTCACTGTCACATGGCACAGGCAGTAATCCCGAGATGTGGTCCTGCTTCTCAACTTCCTTCCTAACTCCCTGTAGTCCACTTTCAGGACCTCCTCCCTTTTCCTACCAGTGTCATTGGTACCAGTATGTACCACGACCTCTGGCTGTTCTCCTTCCCACTTCAGGATAACGTGGACACGATCAGAAACATCCTGGACCCTGGCACCATCGAGGCAAACTACCATCCGTGTTTCTTTCCTGCGTCCACAGAATCACCTATCTGACCCCCTAATTATGGAGTCCCCTATCACTGCTGCCATCCTCTTCCTTTCCCTACCCTTCTGAGACACAGGGCCAGACTCTGTGCCAGAGACGCGACCACTGTTGTTTCCCCCTGCTAGGCTGTTCCTCCCAACAGTACTCAAACAGGAGTACTTACTGTTAAGGCGAACAGCCACAAGGGTATTGTCTAGTATCTGGCTCTTGTCCTTCCCTCTCCTGACTGTTACCCATTTACCTAACTCTCGAGGCCCTGGTGTAACTACCTGCCAAAAGCTCCTCTCTATCACCTCCTTGCTCTCCCTGACCACACGAAGGTCATCGAGCTGCAGCTCCAGTTCCCTAACACGGTCCCTAAGAAGCTGCAGCTCGACACACCTGGTGCAGATGTGGCCGTCCAAGAGGCTGGGAGTCTCCAGGACCTCCCACATCGGACACCGAAAACAGAACACCGGCTTCACACACATTCTTCCTGTCTGTATTCTACACAGATAACCTACCTGGCCTCGACCCATTACCGCCGAAGCCCTGTTGAGTCAAAGCCTTCCTCGTCTGTTTCCCTCTACTATAGTGCCTGCTCTGTAAAGCTGTCTCCTTTTAAACTCCTCCCGCTGTTCTCACTGGCTGACGTCCACGCGCTTGCGCACTCGTGCCCCGATCAAACCGCTGAAGGAATTGATTTAATACTGGATTTGTTCTGATGGAAGACTGGAGGGACTGGGTGTGTTCTGAGTGTAGATCGCAGACACTATTTTTTCTGAGGAAAGATTGGTCGGACTGGGTCTGTTCTGATGGGAGATTAGAGAGTCTGGCTTTATTCTGAGGTGAGATCAGAGACAATTTCTTTTTTCATATAGGAGATTAGAGAGATTGGATTTGTTCTGAGGGGAGATTAGAGAGATTGGATTTGTACTGATGAGTGGTTGGACAGACTGGGCTTGTCCTGAGGAAAGTGTGTTGGAAACATAGGAAGATAGAAAATCTACAGTGCATTATAGGCCATTCGGCCCACAATGTTGTGCCGACCATGTAAACTACTTTAGGCACTGCCTAGAAGTTCCCTTCCACATAGCGCTCTCTTTTTCTGAGGAGGAAGTGAAGTGAGATTGGAGAATCAGGGTCTACTCTGTGGACTGTTACACGAAGCACCACTTGTAACGATGATCAGTGTGGTACAGAGAATCTGCATTTACTGATGAGCAACTTCACAACTGAAAAGAATGTGGGTTCTCCAACTAACTACCTGTGTGCACCCTACTGGGATCCCTGACCCTCCATGAATAGTGAATGAAGAGGAAAGCAATTATCTGGGAAATGAGTCCACGCTGGCTAGGTGTTCCTCATGGTCTCGATCTCCACATGTCCTCCTTATCCGTGATGGTTGTTCTCTGACTGCGGGAGAGTTATGGCTCCTACGTATTTGGAGCTCCTGAATCTTATACTGTTCCTCATCAATTGAACTGGTGGATCTCCATCTCTTTGGCTCAAGGTCACCTGACCTAGGTGGGTCACCTTCTTACTGGTCATTGTACAGTGTTACAACCAACATTGTTTCCTGGTCCTGCCCACCCCAGACTTGTGTATTTGAGTCTTTCAACTCTGACTGGTCCAAACCCATTAAACTAGGCGACCCAGACAGAGTCTAACGAGATTACAGATTGATTCTTTGGTAGGTCCGGCATTTTACATAATAAGTAGCTACTCCTCCGAGAATGGGCTCAGGTTCAGCAGGTCCTTAGGGTCCTGAAGTTTCTTATTTCCACTTTCAGTTGCTCTGATTAGATTATCCAAGAGCAAGAATATAGTTCAGAATCCACAAAATGGGGGCTGAGGGAACAAAGACAACTGGTCTGTCTCCTTCCCCTGACCTTGATTCATCAAATCCACTAATTGTAGACTGTAGTTTCTTCTGGCCAACATCTTCCTCCTCTTCATCCAAAGATATTTATCTTGAGATCATTATCCTCCTCTCATTCAGATGACTGCCCATAGGACTGCCTTGTAGGTGTGTAACACTTACATTCTATAAATAATATTAACATTTACTAACTTCACCCACTTTATACTGACAATCGTCTCTGCTTTTTCATGAAAAACTTATCCTCGATTTTTTTTTCCATTATTGCATCTTCTCAGTTGATATACATTGAGCAATACAATTATCAGGGGACGTAAAGTTAGTATTGCAGCAGTATGTGATACTATTCTTACCCATGGATGTATTTGAACATTTGTCCTCCAATTCCAAAACTTACTCCAAAAGCCTGGTGACTCAATATTTCATTTGCTTCTCCAGCGTGTGTTTTAATTACTTTAGTGTGTTTAGTCCATCGATGGATTATCTCCGTTTCCTCTGCCACAACACGTGTCCAGTCTGCAGTCAAGTGAGGAATTGGTGGCAACTCAGTAACAACACAGTCTCACAGATATTGATCTGTATCTGTGCATCGAGTCTTGAAATTCTCCCCCTGGCTGAGGCAAAGTTCATCCTCCAATGGCCAGGTCTAAACTCACATTCCCTCTTGTGATATTGTGACTTTCCAAAGGGCATTGTTTCCATCCCTTGGTATAACTTGTGGCCCCTGTTGCTATGTAATATGTCTGTCCCACCAATGTATATTGTAAGAAAGCCGAGTTATTCACAGGCAAAATAGACAATGAATAATTTTGATAAGTACAGTTTTTAAGCTTCTGCTTTGTCATTTCTTCGGGACAAGACCAGTTGTCTCCCCCTTGATAGCATCTTCATAAATTGCTCCCTTTCCCAGTATCATTCATAACAGTAGCATATATCAGTGGGTTACTTAAGGATATCTATGTATTCTGATGATACTTTCCAACATTGTGAACATTTTTTCAAAGTGTAGGTTGAATTATTTCCATATGGGGAAAATATGGAATACCGCTCTGACATTAAAAAACCTTCCTTTACCATCATCACGGGTATCGAGTTCTCTGTTGGTTACCGTAAGGCTTCTGATATGATACAATGGCACCCTTTCTCCAACCCATTCTTTTAGATGCTCATCTGAGACCCAGTTTGCTCCTTGATGTGAATCAAGTTGCAACAAATTAGTGCCAGTCATGGTGAGCAACCAACTAGCATACGTAGCACGGATCTCAGTTTTCTGTATTTCCTTAGACGTGAGGTCTATGTGGTCAGTAATTGGATTTGTTGTATCATGAAGGGGCTACAGAAATTTACCAGTATCAGGGTTACCTGGATGCATCTCAACCAATCTGATTAGTTTGTACCCGATCTCTGTAATTCTCTCCAGTAATATCCCTTATTTTCTGCTGGAGGGACCGTGTCTGGTTTTCTAATTCTGCTATATCGAGGCTGTTGACTGTTGCTACCCCTGATGCATAACCTACTCCCACTAATTCCAGTAGTCCTCCTTCCTACTGTTTTTGACTGACCTAACCTCGCTCTGCTTAGTTGTCTCTCATAAGGGTGAGTAAATAATTGTTTTGTTGTAGGTGAGCACTATTCAGGCACCATTATTTCAGTTAGATTAAAAATTATCTACGAGCGCTCGTGCCCTGGTACCAAAGTGTCAAATTCCCCTGTATCTCCTAACACTAAACCTGTCCCATTTGTGTTACGCTGGGTCTCACTACATTTAGGCTCTGGTGTAGTTTCCATCACTTGTGGGTATGGAGTAGAGATTTTTCTAATAGTTTTGAAAACCTGGAAAGGGCCTGGCCACTGACAAAATCTGAAATATTTAAATATTCATAATATTAAAATTATTTTGTGCATATGTTCTACTTGTTTTTCTAGACAAACCAGTCCAGACTCCCAGTTGTCTTTGGATTCAAGGCATCCATTTTTCCTCACCCAATTTTGCTTTGGGATAGGAGAGACAAACACTGACATATCTTCCTTTCCCTTTGATTTTTTTGACAAAATTCCCCTGGTTCTCAGGATGTGGAAAATGAAAATCACCTCCTTGAGTGGGCATGTTCCCATCTTCTTGGAACAGTTGTTCCATCCTCAAGTCCCCCAAATCAGGACTACCATGTACATCAATTGTTATGTGCTGATGGTGATCACATTCCTGTTTCTCCCCCACCAATTTCAGCTGGTTGATATGGTACCAGCCATTTTTGAGAAGTCAGCACTGTACCCTGAAGGGTTTGATTTGTCTATAATTTCATAGGGCCCTGCAAACCTTGGATTTAAAAATGAGTGGGTTGGTGTATTCTAGTCATCACTCTTTGTCATGCGTTTAATTCCATGGGACTGACTTTTGAGTCAAAGCCGGCTTTACTCTGTTGCTTCTTCTTTCCTATTTGGTAGGCTGCCGCATAACTGACCTCTTTCACTGTCTCTACCAATTGTTGTACCACTTTTCTGACACAAACCCATTGATATCAGGTTCTGACAAATCTAATCCTAACAACTCCTCCTTTCATATCCCTTCCGGTCATGAGTTTATACGGGATATAACCAGTTGAAGACGCCACTGTATTCCTTATTATCATCAAGGCATAAGGAAAATCTAATTCTAACTCCTCTAATCCTCTAATGTCCCTTCTGGTCAACCATTGCGGACTCCTCTGTTAAATCCATAACCTTAATCTGTTTTCCCTTCTGCCTTCCAGACTCCCAACCTGTAGCTGCCATTTCTGCCCAATAAAAGCACCTTGCTTCGCCAATTCATCAGCCTTTCTATTTCCCTCAGGAGATGATTTAGAGTGGGACTTCACCTTCATGACTCCATATTATTTTCCCTTTGCCTCTTCAGATATATATTGTAATAAAGCAGCAGATGGGAGGGGCCTCCCATTAGCTGAAACAACCCCCCTGTTGTGTTCAATTTCTGTTTCTCTTGTTTTATGGCCCCCTGTGGATTGTTATTGTACAGTCTGTTATTAAAGTTATTGCTCACGGCTGAATCGTCTCCACTGCTCTGCTTTCAGGATAAGCCTCCTCGACATTCCCTGACACCAAGTACGTTCGTCACTGAGTTGATGATCTTCCAGCAGACTTGTAGTCTGCCGGGGTACACGCGTACATCAGAGAGTCAGTCCACTGTTACACAGCTGCTGGGAATGAACTGTAACACGGGCTCTTGCATCTACTCCACATCCTCTCAGCAAATCCACAGCTGGGTGACCTCAGAAATGCGATTCTAAAAATTTATTGCACAAACAATTTACAAGAATAAACTTTTTTACATCACCATAAGACTTAGCAGCAGAATTAAGCAATTCAGCCCATCAAGTCAGCACCACCATTCCATCATGTCTGATTTATTTTCCATCTCAACCCCATTCTCCTCCCTTCTCCCCACAACCTTTAACTCCCTGACTAATCAGGAACCTATCAAGTTCTGCTTTAAATATGCTCAATGATTTGGCCTCCACAGCTGCCTGTGGAAATGAATTCCACAGATTCAGCACTCCCTGGCTAAAGAAATTCCTCCTCATCTCTGTTCTAAATTGCCGTCCTTCTATTCTGAGGCTGTGCCCTCAGTTCCAAGACTTCCCCACAATTGGAAACATCCTCTCCAGGTCTCTCAGTATTGTATGGGTTTCAGTGAGATCCACTGCACCCCCCAACATTCTTCTAAACTTCAGTGAGTACAAGACCAGAGTTATCAAACACCATAGACAGCACCCTGTCTGGGTGCATCTCAGCTCGATGTGGTACATCTCTGTCTGTGACACAAGAAACTGTTTATTTCGATGAATGTGTGACTGATAAAGCCAATCTGTAACTTTATCTTGCACAAGTCACTGATAGTTCTGTGTTGTTTTTCCTACCGCAATGAAAGAGGAGATATTTCCAGTTACTTCCTCATTTACCACATCCCCAAAAGGCAAGTTCAGTCTTTTCAGCTGTGAAACTATTTGGCATTATTATTATCACCAATCAGACCAAACCCAGTCCGTCCGATCCCCCCTCAGACCAAACCCAGTCCGTCCGATCTCCCATCAGACCAAACCCAGTCTGTCCGATCTCCCATCAGACCAAACCCAGTCTGTCCGATCTCCCCTCGGACTAAACCCAGTCTGTCCGATCTCCCCTCGGACCAAACCCAGTCCGTCCGATCCCCCCTCAGACCAAACCCAGTCCGTCCGATCTCTCCTCAGACCAAACCCAGTCTGTCCGATCTCCCCTCAGGCCAAACCCAGTCCGCCCGATCTCCCCTCGGACCAAACCCAGTCCGTCCGATCTCCCCTCGGACCAAACCCAGTCTGTCCGATCTCCCATCGGACCAAACCCAGTCTGTCCGATCTCCCCTCGGACCAAACCCAATCTGTCCGATCTCCCCTCGGACCAAACCCAATCTGTCCGATCTCCCCTCGGACCAAACCCAGTCTGTCCGATCTCCCCTCGGACCAAACCCAGTCTGTCCGATCTCCCCTCGGACCAAACCCAGTCTGTCCGATCTCCCCTCGGACCAAACCCAGTCTGTCCGATCTTCACTCAGAACAAACACAGTCTCTGTCATCTCTCCACAGTCTCTCATCAGTACAAACTCACTCTCTGAAAACACCTCAGTCACTCCAGAAAACAAAGCCAGTCTCCCTCTGATTTCACCTCAGAGCAAACCCAGTCCCAAGGGGGAGTGGAAGGTGAATATGGAGGTAGTGATTGGCATGAATCAGCAGATGAAGCTACTAGATATGGTTACGATAATTATAAAATACCATTTCCCTAGGAATTCTCACCGACCCCCTACCATAGGGAGTCAGTGCTACCGTCTGCACGATTGGCACCCCTCATTACTCTCAGAGAGGAGGGAGCAGGACAGCAAATCAAACTCAGGCTGTAACATACACCACACTGTTCGGTGTACAGCAACTTAAAGATATTGCTAAGGTTATCAGGACACGTGTGCTCAGAGACGATACTCAAGAGCTTTTCCAAGCAACTAGCCATCAGAGAGAGCTTCAAGGAAAGGAGATTGATTATAATGTGTCCCATCCAAATATGCACTCGGCTTTGCCGGATCTACAATGAGATGGTGGGGAACTGAAGAACGCAATATTGACTGCTATGGGTGTTAACAGAGGGGACCCAGTCGACGCACTAGACAGATTTTACCGGAGGAGAGGGGAACATCCCACTGCATTTGCATCCCATTTATGGACGGTGTTCCAAGGAGTGTAGGAACAGCAGTAGATTGCGGCATTTAGACGGTTGTAGATACTGGCGTCTCACTATACCGTTCAATCTAAAACGGCACTAGAAATGTTTGATCCTTCTGAACCCACACATACTGAGGCACGGTCACTGAGGAAAATGTGTAGAGCGAGGGAAAAGGAGATACAGAGACTATCTAAACTCCCTAATGGGAAGGTGATGCCTGTTAAAAGTCAGGCACTTGCCTGGAGAAATAAGGGTAGGGGACCCACCCCGAGGGCCTCCCTGCCACACCATCAAGGGGCAAGGAAGGGCAGAGGAAATGGAACAGGGCCAGGAACAGGGAGAACTGAAGGTGGAGTAATTAAATTCTGTATCTGTGACCAAGAGGGACACATGAAGACAGAATATCCAAACCTGAGACAGGAAAGAGCAGAACAATGCAGTTTGTCTTTGGAGGGGCCAGAAAGACAGAGCCCACAAAATAACATGGTGGAGACACCACCATCCAGGGAATTGTACCCTGAGCCTGAATGATGGTGTCAGGCCTCACCAACATGGGTGTGACACAAGGTGGGATGAAACTGGAAGACCTCGAGTGAGTGGTAGGGTCGGAGGCTGCCCTGTTACCTTTTTATGGGACACTGGAGGATCCCGAACCACCGTCAACACCACTAATATAAATAACGTAAATTGGGAGCTACAAGGTAGAGTTATCCTCATTGGATTCTCAAACATCCACAAGTGGGACGTGTGAGTGTGCCATTGGAATTAAGGATAGGAGACATAGCATCGAAACATTCAACAGTGCTGGTGGAATTACCCAGGGAGCGGGATCATATACTGGGGACTGATTACTTGGCCAAAGTGGGGCTTTGCTTTGATCCAGTTAATTGTATGATTTGGCAGATGCCAATTGGCATGAATAACATACACCACATACAGATCCCGGCAGGAGAATATCGGATAGAATATGCACAATGGATGAAATGTGGATAAAACCAGGGGAGATGAGCAATGATCAGAAGGTGCAGTAAATGATTGCACAGAACTCGGGGGCATTTGCAAGGCACAAGCATGACTGTGGAAAGATGGCCGGCAGTGTGTGCATACAAGGTCCAGACCCCAAAGCACCGAACCAATATGAGTTTCCAAAAAAGCAGAGGAAGATGTAGGTAAGGGAATACAGAGTTTGCTACAACAAGGGGTACTGAGGCCAGTAGCCTCCACGAATAACTCACCCATATTGCCTGTGAGGGAACCAGATGGTAGTTGGAGGTTGAATATCGAGAAGTGAATAAAGTAACTCGGTTAACAGCCCCAACTGTAGCAACTAGCCCAGAAACTGTGGTCAAACAGAATGAAATTGCACAATGGTTCACAGTTTTAAACATAAATAATGGATTTTGGTCATGGTCAAGTTTGCATTTGCCTTTCAGAGACAGCAGTATACGTGGACTACCCTACCACAGGGGTTCCATAATTCCCCATCTATATTTCACCAGCGTTTAGCGGAAAGGTTTAAACAGTTTTTCAAAACCCGAGTGCTTGATACAGTACATAGAAGATCTACTCCTGCAGATTGAAACTAAGCAGGAACATTATCAACTATTGACAGAACTGCTGCAATTATTAGCAACACACACAAAATGCTGGAGGAACTCAGCAGGCCAGGCAGCATCTTATGGGAAAGAGTACAGTCAACATTTCAGGCTGAAACCCTTCAGTGGGACTGGAGGGAAAAAGCTGAGGAGTAGATTTAAAAGGTGGGAGGAGGGAGAGAGAACCACCAGGTGAAACATGGAGGGAAGGGATGAAGTAAAGAACTGGGAAGTTGATTGGTGAAAGAGATAAAAGGCCATGGAAGAAAGAAAAAGGGGGAGGAGCACCAGGGGGAGGTGATGGGTGGGAAAGGAGATAACATGAGAGAGGGAAAAGGGTTGGGAAATGTTGAAGGGGTGGAGGGGGGGGGTTATTTCTGAAAGTTTGAGAAATCGATGTTCATGCCATCAGGTTGGAGGCTGCCCAAACAGAATATAAGGTGTTATTCCTCCAACCTCAGTGTGGCCTCATCATGACAGTGGAAGAGGCCATGATTGACATATCGGAATGGGAACGGAAAGTGGATTTAAAATGGGCGGCCACTGGGTGATCCCACTTGTTCTGGCAGATGGAGTGTAAACACTCGGCAAAGTGGTCTCCCAATCTACATTGGGTCTCACCGTTGTACAAGAGGCCACACCAGGATCATCGAACACAGTATATGATGCCAACAGACACACAGGTGAAATGTTGCCTCACCTGGAAGGACTGTTTAAGCCTTAAATGGTGGTAAAGTAGAAGGTGTAGGGACAGGTGTAGCACTTGTTCCACTTGCAAGGATAAGTGCCAGGAGAGAGAAGAGTGGGGAGGGACGAGTGGAGAAGGGAGTCACGTAGGGAGTGATCTCTGCAGGAAGCAGAAATTGGGGGGAGGGAAAGATGTGCTTTGTGGTGGAATCCCATTGGAGGTGGGGGCAGTTTCGGAGAATTGTGTGTTTTTGAGTTTTCACCCTGTTTAGAAAATAGTCTGCACATTTATTTCTTTTACCATGACCATGCATTTTCCAATGTTGTATTTCATTTGCCAATTGCTTGCCCATTGTCCAAATCTGTCTAAGTCTTTCTGCAGCCTATCTGTTTCTTCAACACTACCTGTCCCTCCACTAATCTTCGTATCATCTGCAAATTTGGCAACAAAGCCTTCTATTCCATCATCTAAATCATTTATACACAGCATAAAAGGAAGTGGTCCCAAAACCGGCCCCTGTGGAACACCATTAGTTACTGATAGCCAACAAATAAAGAATCTTTAATTTCCACTCTCTTCCTCCTACCAATCAGCCAATGCTCTAACCAGGCCAGAAGCTTCCCTGTAATACCATGGTTCTTAACTTGGTAAGCAGTCTCACGTGTGACACCTTGTCAAAGGCCTTCTGAAAATCCAAATATACAACATCCACTGCATCCACTTTATCTATCCTACATCTAATCTCCTCAAAGAATTCCAACAGGCTTGTCAGGCAAGATTGTCCCTTAAGGAAACCATGCTGACTTTGTCCTAACTTGTCCTGTGTCACCAAGTACTGCATAAGCTCATCCTTAACAATTGACTCCAACATCTTCCCAACCACTGAGGTCAGGCTAAATGGTCTATTGTTTCCTTTCTGCTGACCCCTCCTTTCTTAAAGAGTGGAGTGACATTTCCAATTTTACAGTCTTCCGGAACCAGGCCAGAAATATCATTACAAATGCCTCTTCAATCTTTACCATTACCTCTCAGAACCCTAGGGTGCAGTTCATCTGGTCCACGTGACTTATGTATCTTTAGGTCTCTCAGCTTTTTGAGCATCTTCTCCCTGGTAATAGTAATTGCACTCGCTTCTCTTCCCTCACACTGTCCAACACCAGGCTCACTGCTAGTGTCTTCCAAAATACTCATTTAGTTCACCTGCCATCTCCTTATTATCTCTCTGGCCTCATTTTCTAGCGGTCCTGTATCTACTCTCATCTCTCTTTTATGTTTTGTGTATTTGAAAACAGCTTTTTCTATCCACCTTGATACTGTTCGCTAGCTTGTCGTTTATTTCGTCTCCCCCCACCCCCGATGATACTTTTAGTTGATTTCTGCAGGTATTTAACAACTTCCTAATTTTCTATTGTCATCTTGTATGACCTCCACATCTGTTCCCCTGATGGAGATGGGAATGCAGGGTGCTTTCACCTTCCTGAACTCCACCACCAACTCCTTTGTCTTGGTGATGTTGAGCTGCAGGTGATCCAGCCCACACCACTCAACAAAGTTGTCCACCATTCCTCTGTACTCAGCCTCTTGCCCTCTCTTTTGCTTTTACATTAGCTTTGACTTCCCTTGTCAACCACAATTGTATTATTTTGCCGTTTGAGATTTGCTTTGTTTTTGGAATGCATCTACCCTGCACCTTCCTCATTTTTCCCAGAAACTCATCCAAATTCCAACTACTATTCGGAGGCCTGTATATAACTGCCATCGGGGTCCTTTTACCCTTGCAGTTTCTTA
This sequence comes from Hemitrygon akajei, assembly GCF_048418815.1. Lineage (NCBI taxonomy): Eukaryota > Metazoa > Chordata > Chondrichthyes > Myliobatiformes > Dasyatidae > Hemitrygon > Hemitrygon akajei. Next base: position 3,459,353 of record NC_133129.1, read on the forward strand.
ACTCAACCCACAAGGATTCAGTATTTTCCAATCCAATGTCACATGTTTATATTGATTTGATGCCATTCTTTACCAGTAGAATCACACCACCCCCTCTGCCTCCCTTCCTATCCCTCTGATACAACGTGTAACCTCGGACATTCAGCTCCCAACTACAATCATCATTCAGCCATGATTCAGTGATGGACACAACATCATACCTGACAATCTGTAATTGTGCAACAAGATCATCCACCTTATTTCTTATTCTCAGTACATTGTGATATAACACTTTGAGTACTGTATTTGCTTTTCAGACAGGTGGGGCTCATCAGCCTTGGACGGCAGCCTGCCGAGGACAAGGAAAACTCTGATTTTAAGCCTTCATTACTTGTGGCCGTACCCACCCACAGGAAAGGCTTCGGGAGTAAACCCCGAGGAAGAAATCTGTAGCCGGGGTCCTTAAAGCAGTTTGATGTTGTTTACAACTTCACTCTGGCAACCCCTGTGATGACACTGGTGCCAGGCTGTATCGGGTTTGCCCTTCCCTTGGACTCCATCAGTGACGTGGAGATGGGGATCCCGCTGCATGGGAAACAGCTGATTCTTCAAATCTTCCCACCCAGGCTTACACCCTGGAGAAGACACAGTCCACCAGAGGCACAAACCCATCATCCCCTGGGATTGACGGCTGCCTACTGTATTTGCTACCCTTTTTGATTCTGCATCCCTAATACACTGACACTCACCCTGATGGCTGCCTGCCCTTCCTGACAGTCTGACTGCATGCAATCTTTGCTTTTTTACCATCCATCCTATCCTGAGTCCCTGAACTCCAGTTCCCATTCCCCTGCCAAATTAGTTTAAACTCTCCCCAACAGCTCTAACAAACCTGCCAGTGAGAATATTGGTTTCCCTTGAGTTCAGGTGCAACCCGTCACTTTTGAACAGTGTCATACCTCCCCCAGAAGAGATCCCAATAATCCAAAACCAAAGCCCTGCCCCCTGCACCAGCTTCTCAGCCACACGTTGATCTACCAAATCATCCCGTTTCTACCATCACTGCCGCGTGGCACCGGCAGCAATCCAGAGATTACTACCCTGGAGGTCCTGCTTCTCAGCTTTCTACCGAGCTGTCTAAATTCTCTCTTTGCTTTTCTTTCCGATGTCATTGGTACCAATATGTATCAAAATGTCTGGCTGCTCTCCCTCCCTCTACATAAAGCTGTGGACACAATCCGTGATGCCCCTGACTCTGGCACCTGGGAGGCAACATAGCATCTGGGTGTCCTGTTCACATCCACAGAATCTTCTGTTTGTTCCTCTGAATATCGGAAGCAGTTTTGGGCCCCTTATCTTAGAAAGGATGTGCTGAAACTGGAGAGGGTTCAAAGGAGGTTCACGAAAATGATTCCAGGATTGAATGGCTTGTCACATTAAGAGTGGTTGATGTCTCCGGGCCTGTATTCACCAGAATTCATTAGAATGAGGAGTCACCTCATTGAATCCTACCGAATGCTGAAAGGCCTCGATAGAGTAGATGTGGAGAGGATGTTTCCTGTGGTGGGGAGTCTAAGACCAGAGGACACAGCCTCAGAATAGAGGGGCATCCTTTTAGAATAGAGATGAGGGGGAATTTCTTTTGCCAGAGAGTGGTGAATCTGTGGAAACTGTTGAAATAGCAGCTATGGAGGCCGAGTCATTATGTACATTTAAGACAGAGGTTTGTTCCCCCTCTCCAAGCATCTGATGAACCCAAAGGAATGGCAGAGACTGGTACAGTTTGGCACCAGTTGCATTGCAGGAGTTGCCAGTCAGTGTTGAACTTAATGTAGAGCTGCCTGATGGACTCCAGCTCCAGAATTTCACCTTGGGGGTTTACTCCCGAAGCCTTCCTCATGAGTGAGTACAGCCACAAGGGGTGGAGATTTGAGATCAGAGTTTTCCTTCTCCTAGATGAGCTGCCAACAATGGCTGATGGGCCCCATCTGCCCTAAGCGACTGGTTTTAAAGTGTCAGTAACCCACATATGCCCCTTCTCCTGTCATTAGAAACGGTTCCTCTGGGTTTAGTAGCTGAGCCACACGTGAAGGCCAGGAGCTGGACTTGGCTGTCAGAGGCTATTTGAGGCACACGCCATTGGGAGCGTTTAATAGGTAGTGGGAGCTTGTCCGTATTACCACCCTCAGCTATAACAACATTAACCCTTTACAACGGGTAGTCAAAACTGCCCAACGCATCGCTGGCACCAGCCTACCCAGCATCAAACTCATATATACACAGAAAGGTGCCAATAAAGGGCAGGTAACATCATGAATGATCTCACACCCACCCCCCCTCGCTCATGGACTGTTTGTCCCACTCCCATCAGCACCACACCAGGACCACCAGACTCAAAAACAGTTACTTTCCCCAAGCAGCAAGTCTGATCAACCCCTCCCCTCTCCACACCCCCACCACCACCACTTCATCATTTCCTGACAGTCACCTTATGTACACACACTCCTGTGCCTCGTGTCACTTTATGGACACACAATTGATCTGTGTATAGAAACTATCTTATGCATTTATTCTCATTTTGGGTATTTTTTGTATTATTGTGTTCTTTATCTCAGTGTTTTTTCGAGTTGCTTCGAACCCAGAGTAACAATTATTTCATTCTCCTTTACACTTGTCTACTGGAAATGATATGAAACAATTTGAATGTTGAATGTTGAATCCGGGGTTCCTGCAGTGTGTTTTGTTTCCAGCATCTGCAGTCTCCTGTGCCCCCGTGATGATGGTCACACTGCCTTCAGTGAAACCCCGGACACTAACTCCTCCTGTGTCCAGTTACCTGCAGGACCTCTTCCTCCTGGTCAGTTCTCCCCCTCCAGTCCCGTACTTTATGGTCTCTTTCCCTTTGACCTCACCCACTAATTGCAATTGCCAGATCCATGTATCTTATCCCTGTTCACTGTAGGAATTGGACCGTAAGGTCACAAGATATAGGAGCAGAATTAGGCGATTTGGTCCATCGAGTCTGTTCCCCCATTCCATTATGGCTGATTTAGTTTTCCCTTCAACCCCATTTTCGTGCCCTCTCTCCGTAACCTTTGATACACTTACTAATGAAGAAACTATCAGACTCCGTTTTAAATATACACAGTGACTTGGCTTCCCACAGTCGTCTGTGGCAATGAATTTCACAGAATCACGACTGTCTGGCTGAAGAATGTCTGATACCAGAGGGTGTGTGATTCAGCTGGGAGGGAGTAAGTTCAAAGGGGGTGTGGGGACAAATTTATCTTTACAGAGAGAGTGGTGGGTGTGCAGAACGCACTGTTGGGGTGATGAGGGGGAGACAGATTCCGTAGAGGCGTTTAAGAGACTCTTGGACTGATGCATGAATTGTGGTTTGGGATATAGACTTGGTGTAGCAGAAACAGTTAGTTGGTTTAGTTAAACATTTAATTACGAGTTTATATAGTTTGTGGACTGAAATGTCTTTTCCTGTGCTATACTGTTCTATGACTTTCTATCTAGCCTCCTGCAGAATTCTCTGGAAATTCTACAGTTCCGTGCAAAAGTCTTAGACACCTATATATAGCTGGGGTGCCAAAGACTTCTAACTAACTTCGACAGTTCCTGAAAATGTTTTTTTGAGGAAGTGAAGCAGCAAATCGAGCAGCTTCTGTATTTCAGCGAGAGAATAAAGAAAGAACTGAAGTGTGAGAGGACTCCACACTGAAGCGCTGGAAATGCTCTCTCTCCGGGTTTGTCTCTGCACGGTCCTGTTGTCCGTCTCAGTCCAGGGATACAGTAGGTGTTTTCCATTGTCCCCTATCTCCCCGTTGTCTCTCTCCGAAAGGCTCGTTTTACTTTGTGGTGCAGCGTGATCTATTTGGACGTTGGTTCTGCCAGTGGAGGGTTGGCGTTGGGACCCTGTCCTTCCCTGAGTGCTGGGGTGGACTGCCTTCTGGTGACGATGAACCCCAGTACTATTGGGAAGAGACGTCCAAGTTTGATGCCCAGTTAAAGGCCGGGCACAATTCCAAGCCTGGGTGGTGATGAATTTGGAGCGAAGCTGTAGTGTGGTGGTTAGCGTGATGCTTTACATTCCCTGTGACCCAGGTTCAATTCTCGCCGCTGTCTGTACGTTCTTCAGTTCTGAATGCTATTTGCTTATTTTTATTGTTTTCACAATCTTTCCCCTTTGCACATTGGCTGTTTGACGGTCTTCAGAATCAGAATCAAGCTTAATATCACCGACATATGTTGTGAAACTTGTTAACTTTGTGGCGGCAGTACAATGCAATACCTAATAACAGAGAAAAACTGAATCACAGTAAGTGTATATATGTGTATAAAGTAGTTAAATAATAGCACAAAAACAGAAATAAAAAAGTAATGAGGTAGTATTCAGGGTTCGTTGTTCATTCAGAAATCAGATGGCAGAGGGAAGAAGCTGTTCCTGAATCGCTGAGTGTGTGTCTTCAGGCTCCTGTACCTCCTGCCTGGTGGTAGCAATGAGAACAGGGCATGTCCTGGGTGATGGGGGTCCTTAATGATGGATGCTGCCTTTCTGAGGCACCACTCCTCGAAGATGTGTTGGAAACTACGGAGGCTAGAACCCATGATGGCGCCGAATAATTTTACAACTCTCTGCAGATTCCTTCCATCTTATGCTGTAGCCCCCCACCCCCCATTCCAGGTGGTGATGCAGCCAGTCAAAATGCTCCCCACCGTACGCCTGTAGAGATTGGCGAGTCTTTTACGTAACATACCAAATCTCCTCAAACTCCTGGTGAAATATAACCGCTGTCGTACCTTCTTTGTAATGATATCGACATGTTGGGACCAGGTTCGGTCCTCCGATGTTTTGAAACACCCTGGAATTTGAAACTGCTCACTCTCTTCACTTCTGATCCCTTGATGAGGATTGGTTTGTGTTCCCTCGTCTTACCCTTCTGAAGTCCACAGTCAGCTCTTTGGTCTTACTGATGTTGAGTGCAAGGTTGTTGCTGCGACACCACTCCACTAATCGGCATATCTCACTCCTGTACGCCCTTTCATCACTACCTGAGATTCTACCAACAATGGTTGTACCATCAGCAAATTTATAGATGGTGTTTGAGCCACACAGTCATGGGTGCAGAGAGATTAGAGCAGTGGCTAAGCACACATCCTTGACGTGCACCAGTGTTGATTGTCAGTGAGGTGGAGATGTTATTAGCAATCTGCACAGATTGTGGTTAGGAATTCGAGGATCCAGTTGCAGAGGGAAGTACTGAGGCCCAGGTTCGGTAACTTATCGATCAGGACTGAAGCAATGGTGGGTTCTTTTGTGTTTCTTTGTTCTGTGGCTGCTTGTAAGGAGACAAATCTCAAGGTTGTATGGTGTATATATACATTGAACTCTGAACTCCCTGTGACCACATGGGTTTCCTCCAGGTGCTCTGGTTTTCTCCCACGATCTACTGGTTGGTGCTTCTCCATGGATTGTCACCTTGATGTGGTGGAGAAGCTTGTGTGGCCCTGAGATCCCGAGAGCGATGCCGTCTGGAGCTATGCTCCTGATAGGGTCACCCATGGTGGTAAGGTCGAAGGTGAGGTCCCTGATAAAGAACAATCCAACCAAGAGCTCACCGGTAGAACAGGCGGACGAAGTTACTTCAAACTCAATGGCTGTGAAAGCGGATGAAGGCTGTAACAAATCCATCAGCTCCAATCGTCGTGGTTTCCAAGACATTGGAATCAGTTGGTTGATTTGTGAAGTATCGTGTGCTTCTTGGAGTGCGACATCAAGTTTACATTAAACAAATACATGCACAGGCATCTTCGCTCTGTGGATCAACAGAACAAAGACCATCATCCTCGACGTTGAGGGATAGCCACGACTGGTTGGTGGGTTAACTAGTCATTGTGAATTGTCCCGTGATTAGGCTCGGGTTGTTGGGCGTCACGGCTCAAAAGGCCGGAGGGGGCCTATTCTGCATTGTGTCTCAGTAAATGAATATACTTGGGAAGGGAGCCTGCGGGTGGTGGTGTTCACATCCACCCGATACCCTGATGTGGAGAGGTGCTGGCTGCTGGAATAGCAGGGCGAGTAACTGTGTTGCGTGTTGTAGACGGCGCACACCGCGGCCACTGTGCGCTGGCGGTGGAAGGAGGGAGTACTGATTGGGTGCTCAAGAGGTCACTGTTGTCCTGGGTTGTGTGATGTTGTAGTTGTACAAGATGTTGGTGAAGACATATTGAGTACAGAGTTGGGATGTTATATTGACATTGAATAAGAATAACATAATAATTTATAATACTAAAGAACACAGTAAGTATTAGTACATTAGACAGCTTATATACGTGGATTGATTGTATATACATAAAGTTCCATATGAATGACAACTTTATCATTTCCTGTCAGTCACCTGAAGTACAGACACTCCTGAGCCTGGAGTCACTTTATGGACATAAAGTCTATCTGTCAATCTATATATCAATCTATGTATAGAAACTATCATATGTACAGTGTTTATATTTATTGTGTTATTATTATTGTGCTCTTTATTTTATTGTATTTTTGTGCTGCATTGGATCCAGAGTAACAATGGTTTTGTTCTGCTTCACACTTGTGGCCATCTATTGAATACCAAAAGGACGCAGAGAACACTGGACGGTCCAGCACAGTACAGACCCTTCAGCTCTCAATGTTGCTCCAATCTTTTATCCTGCTCCAAGATCAATCTAACCCTTCCCTCCCACATAACCCTCCATTTCTCTTCCATCAGTGTGTCTATCTAAGTGTCCCTAATGTCTCAGCCTCTGCTACCACCAGGATGTTCCACACACCCACCACTCTCTGTCAAAAACTTACTCCCTATACTTTCTGCCAGTCACCTTAAAATTAGACCCTCTCATATTAGCCAGTTCTGCTCTGGGAATGTAAGTAACTCTGTCTTGTTGGACATGGTCATAGTTTGACCCCCATCTCAACCTTCCAATGAAGCCTTGTTGTTTATAGAGTCATAGAGAAGTACAGCACTGAAACAGGCCCTTTGGCCCATCTAGGCCATGCCGAAACCATTTAATCTGCTTACTCCCATCGACCTGCACTGGGACCATAACCCTCCATATTCCTTCAGTGTACCTGTCCAAACTTCTCTTAAATGTTGAAATCGAGCTCTGTGCACCATTTATACTGTCAGCTCATTCCAGTCTCACCACCCTCTGAGTTCCTCTTAAAATTTTCACCTTTCACCCTTTACCCGTGACCTCTGTTTGTAGTCCCACCCATCCTCAGTGGAAAAAGCCTGCTTGCATTTACCCTATCTGTAAAGGATGCAAGAACTCCAGGCGTGTGGTTAGATCGGGGGAAGCTAAGCAATGATGTTTGCAAAACTGTCACAGATTCCACTGAAATGCATTGAAACGTGTGATTTCACTGCTTGATGGCATTGTGCGCCGGTTGTAGCCCTTTTAAAAGGCCATTCTGCCCATTGACCTCAGGCTGGCTCCATGCAAAAGCACAAACAGAAAAGATTTGGCAGATGCTCGAAATCCACAGCAACATAAAATGCTGGAGAAACAGCAGGTCAGGCAGAATCTATGGAGGGGAATAAACTGTTGAGGTTTTGGGCCAAGGCCTTTCGTCAAATTCCATACAGACGACTGTGGGAATTGAACCCAGGTCGCTGGCTCTGTAACAGCGTAACACTAACCGCTGTACTAGTGTAGCAACTCAAAATTTTAGGATTTATTATCCCTCTTCACCCCATTTTCCTGCCTTCTCCACATAACCTTTGATGCCTTTAGAAGTCAAAAACCTATCAACCACTGCTTTAAATACACCCAATGACGGCCTCCACAAACATCTGTGGCAATAAATTCCACAGATTCAACACCTTCTGGCTAAAGACATCCCTCCTCATCTCCATTCTAAAGGTACGTCCCTCTAAGCTGAAGCTGTGCCCTGTGGAGTAACACACAGGAAATGCTGGAGAAATTCAGCAGATCAGGCATCAACTACTGAGAGGAATGTACAGTCATCGATTTGGGCTGGAAAGGACGGGGCCAGTCCACAATATCCTGAAATGGGAGGGTGAGCAGCCAGAGGTCGTGGTACATATTGGTACCAACGACAAAGGCAGAAAAAGGGTGGAGGTCCTAAAGACAGAATACAGGGAGATCGGAAGGAAGCTGGGAAGCAGGAGCTTGAAGATAGTAATCTCGGGATTGCTGCCTGTGCCACACGACAGTGAGTATAGGAATAGAATGAGATGGAGGATCGATGTGTGGCTGAAGGATTTTTGGATCATTGGGACCTGTTCTGGGGCAGGTATGACCTGTACAAAAAGGACGGGTTGCACTTGAATCTGAGGGGGACCAATATCCTGGTGGGGAGGTTTGCTCAGGCTTTTGGAGAGGGTTTAAATGAGATTTGCAGGGGGGTGGGAACCGAAGTGAAGCGGCAGAGGATGGGGAGGTTGGAGCACAAGTAGAGACACTAGTGAGTTTGTGAGGAAGGATGGGCAGATGTTAGAGCGAAGATGCACTCAGCCTTTTGGTTTGAGATGTGTCTATTTTCATGCAAGGAGTATCATAAACAAGGCCGATTAACAGAGCATGGATCAGTACATTGACATTGTGGCCATTACAGAGACGTGGATGTCTCAGGAATAGGAATGGCTGCTGAGTATGCCAGGCTTCAGATGTTTCAAAAAGAACAGAGAGGGAGGCAAAAGAGGTGGGGGCATGACATTGCTAATTAGGGATAGTGTCATGGCTGCAGAAAAGGAGGAAGTCATGGAGGGATGGTCTACTGAGTTAGTGTGGGTGGAGGTCACAAACAGAAAGGGGCAATAACTCTACTGGGTGTTTTTTATAGACCCTGCAATAGTAACATGGATACCGAGGAGCAGATAGGGAGACAGATTATTTTATTAATAGGGTTGTTGTGATTGCTGATTTTAACTTTCCTACTATTGACTGGAATCTCCCTAGAGAGAGGGGTTTAATGGGGTGGAGTTTGTTAGGTGTGTTCAGGAAGGCTTTCTGACACAATGTGTAGATAAGCCAACGAGAGAGGCTGTACTCGATCTGGTATTGGGAAATGAACCTGGTCAGGTGTCAGATCTCTCTGTGGGAGAACATTTTGGAGATAATGAGCACAACTCTGTCTTCTTCACCATAGTGCTGGAGAGGGATAGGAGCAGACAATTTGGGAAAACACGTAATTGGGGTCGGGGGAAATATGATGCTGTTAGGCAGTGTGATGAACCCCTAGGTTTATCTTGTCGTGGACTGTCATTTTAAGAGAGAGTGCCTGAGTGACGTCAGCCACCAGCTTTCTCGGCTCCTGTTTGATTCTTACTAAGAGAGAGAGAGGGGCGGAACTATTTGACTCTGCAGTTTGTTTTGATTTAAGCAAGGACACTCACTCACTCACAGTCAGTCGCAGTTGGAGTCAGACAACGGAAGGAAGCCAGTGACTAAGGGGTCACTGGTTGGAACTTCCGAGTGCCCACAAGGGTGGGTTGAGCATTGACCCAGCATGTTGATAAGTGGCTATCACGTTGTGTGATTGGGGGCAACCTTGTGGAATCTACCTATGTGTTAACCCTTACCTGGGTGGTAGTTCCCTTTGAAGACGGTACCCCTGTGATAAGCTACTATTGGTGATAATCTGTAAATGGATTTGGAATAACAACGTATAAAACCCATGGCAATTGTTATCTTGTTTTACCACCGTGGAACCTGTGGAATACGACATAAATGCTGTCTCTCGATATTCACCTTGGATTACAAATCTCTCTTTCACATAATTTAATCTGTGGATGAACTGAACTTTCATACCTCACCATCTCATGATTTTAAGCCTGGTGCCCCCCCCCCCCCCCAAGCTCAATAGTTTGGGAGTTATATTTACACATATGGATACTCATAACACTGTTAACTTTTGACTATTCTTGTTTACGTTGCTATATTAAGTAGATACTAATAAAGATAGTGGTTTTAACATCAAAACCAGACTCCAGGCGTGGTCTATTGCTGCTGGTTCATTTAAACCATTACAGGTACGTAACAAGCAGGAATTTAGGAGCATAAATTGGGAGCAGATGTTCTCAGGGAAATGCACAGCCAAAATGTGGCAAATATTCAGGGAGTTCTGCATTGGTATGTTCCATTGAGGCAGGGAAAGGTTGGTAGGGTTAAAAAACCATGGTGTACAAAGGATGTAGAAAATCTGGTTAAGCAGAAAAGAAAAGCTTACGAAAGGTTCAAGAAACTAGGTACTGTTAGAGCTCTAGAAAATTACAAGCTTGAAAGGAAGGAGCTTAAGAATGGAATTAAGAGAGCCAGAAGGGGCCATGAGAAGGCCTTGGTGAGCAGGATTAAGGAAAACCCTAAAGCATTCTACAAGTATGTGAAGAGCACGAGGATGAGCCGTGTGAGAATAGAACCCATTAGGTGCGATGGTGGAAACGTGTGCATGGAGAGAGAATGTGCCAGAGCTTTTGAAAAGCATAAAGTCAGATAAGTCACTGGAACTGGATGAGATATACCCCAGGCTACTGTGGGAAGTGAGGGAGGAGATTGCTGAGCCTGTTGCGATGATCTTTACATCATTGATAGGAATGGAAGAAGTACCAGAGTATTGGAAGGTTGCAAATGTTGTTCCCTTGTTCATGATAGGGAGTAGAGACAACCCAGGAAAGTATGGACCAGAGAGTCTGACTTCAGTGGTGGGCAAGTTCCTGGAGAAGATCCTGAGAGGCAGGATTAATGAGTATTTGGAGAGACATCATCTGATTAGGGATAGTCAGCATGACTTTGTCAAGGGCAGGTCGTGCCTTACGAGCCTGATTGAAGTCCTTGAGGATGTAACAAAACACATGGATGAAAGTAGAGCAGCTGATGTAGTGAATATGGATTTCAGTAAGGCATTCCATAAGGTTCCCCATGCAAGGCTCCTTCGGAAAGTAAGGAGGCATGGGATCCAAGGAGACCTTGATTTGTGGTTCCGGAATTGGCTTGACCACAGAAGGCAAATGGTGATGTAGATGGTCCATGTTCTGCATGGAGTTTGCTGGACAGTGGAGTTCCACCAGGATCTGTACTGGTTCCCATCCTCTTTGTAATTTGTAAATGACCTGGGTGAAGAAGTAGAAGGATGGTTTAGAAAGTTTGCTGATGACACAAAGGTTGGAGGTGTTGTGTATAGTGTGGAGGGCTGTCAGAGGCTACAGTGGGAAATTGATAGGATGCAGAACTGGGCTGAGAAGTGCCATATGGACTTCAACCTGGATAAGTGTGAAGTGGTTCATTTTGGTAGGTCAAATATGATGGCAGAATATAGTATTAATGGTAAGTCTTGGCAGTGTGGAGGATCAAAGAGATCATTGGGTCTGAGTTCATAGGACACTCAAAGCTGCTGTGCAGGTTGACAGTGTTGTTAAGAAGGTGTATGGTGTGTTGGCATTCATCAGTTGTGGGATTGAGTTCAAGAGCCATGAGGTAATGTCACAGCGATATAAGACCTTGGTCAGACCCTACTTGGAGTACTGTGCTTAGTTCTGGTCACTTCACTACAGGAAGAATGTGGATACTATAGAGAGAGTGCAGAGGAGATTTACCAGGATGGTGCCTGGATTGGAGGGCGTACCTTATGAGAATAGTTTGAGTGAACTTGGCCTTTTCTCCTTGGAATGACGGAGGATGAGAGGTGATCTGATAGAGTTGTATAAGATGAGGAGGGGCATTGATCATGTGAATACCCAGAGGCTTTTTCCCAGGGCTGAAATGGCTAAAACGAGGGGGGATAGTTTTAAGGTGTTTGGAAATAGGTACCGAGGTGATGTCAGGAGTAAGTTTTTCACACAGAGAGTGGTGAGTGTGTGGAATGCACTGTTGGAGGCGGTGATGAAAGTGGATACAATAGGGTCTTTTAAGAGCCTCTTAGAAAAGCTTAGAAAAATAGAGGACTATGCGCTAGGGACATTCTAGGCCATTTTTAGAGTAAGTTTCAATGGTCGGTAGAACATTATGGTATGAAGCACCTGTGATGTTCTGTAAATTTCTATGTTCTATGTTCTAAGACAATGTACGAAGGTGGGGGGGAGGGGAAGGAGTACAAGATGGTGGTGAGAGAGAGGGTGCTTGGGTAGGGCAGTGGGATGAGGTAAGAAGCTAGGAGGTGATAGGTGGAAAAGGTAAAGTGCTGAAGAAGAAGGAATCTGATAAGATAGGAGAGTAGACCATGGGAGAAAAGGAAGGAGAAGGGGAACCAGAGGGAAGTGATAGGCAGGTGAGGAGAAGAGGAGGGGTAAGAGAGTATCCAGAATGGGAATGGTATCAGAGAGGAGAAGGGAGGAGAAATTACCACAACTTGGAGAAATTGATGCTGATGCCGTCAGGATGGAGGGCCCCCCCGCCGATGGAATCTGAGATGTTCTTCCACCAAATGACTATAGGAAAGATGCTCTCCATATCCACTCTATCTCGGCCTATCAATATTCAGATTACCTATTAGGTTGCAAGGAGATCCCCCTCAATGACCATAACCTCTTGATTCTTATTCTCGGTGTCCTTTCCCCTCCTCCACCCAGGCAAAAGTCAGGAAGTTATGTTACAACTTTATAAAACTCTGGCTAGGCCACATCTGGAGTATTGTGTACAGTTCTGATCACCCACTGTAGGAGGTATGTTGAGGCTTTGGAGAGGGTACAGATGAGGTTCACCAGGATGATGCCTGGTTTAGAGGGTGTTTACTGTAATGAGAGGTTCGATAAACTTGCATTGTTTTCTCTGGAGCGACAGAGTCTGAGGGGAGATTTGACAGAGTTTGTAAGATTATAAGAGGCACAGAGAGAGCAGACAGAGAGTATCTTCCTCCCAGAGTTGAAATGTCTAATACCAAAGGCCTGCGTTGAAGGTGAAAGGGGTTTAGAGGGGAGGTGAGGGGTAAATATTTTACACAGACAGTGCCAGGTGACTGGAATGCTCTGCCTGAGGAGGTGTTACAGGCAGATACATTAGGGGCTTTTAAGAGACATTTAGATCAGCACATGAACGGACATTGGACATTGAAATGGTCATTGTGTAGGCAGAGGGTTTAGTTTAGTTGGTCATTGGATTACTAATTTAATTGGTTTAGCACCACAATGTGGGCTGAAGGGCCTGTGCCTGTGCTCTACTGCTCTGTGTTCTATGTTCTCGTGTTAAATACAGTAAATCTATGATCATCTGCTACTGAGAAATCCTGGTTGTTCCCTCCCTGGCTCACCAGGTGCCTGTGGTTCACGGAGCCATTCTGTTTCCCATTTCCAGGTAATAAAAATGAACTTCTGACATCACGATCTACCACCACGTGAGTAACACACAAAATGCTGGAGGATCTCAGCAGCTCAGGCAGCATCTATGGAGGGGAATAAACAGTCAATGTTTTGGCCTGGGGCCCTTCACCACGAATGGAAAGGAAGGGGAAAGATGCCAGAATCTGGTGGTGGGGGGAGTGGGACTGGCTGGGTTGTTCTTACACAGGGCCAGTATGAACTCAATGGGCTGAATGTCCTCCTGAATGCTGCAACTGTTCCGTCACTCTGAGGTAATTCCAAGAGCTCTCCTCTCCGTAACCGGTGCCCCCGATTCTCCAATCACTTACCCACCTGAAAATGAAGTGGCAGAATTGTAAAATCCATCAGCCCCAGGGAACAGACGACAATGACAAACCCCCGAAACCCTGACTCGACCCCAGCCTGTAACGCTCTATATTTCAATAAGAGTCTGAGGTGAATCGGTTTGTCACCAAAGACACTGGCAAATTTCTACAGATATACCTGGAGAGCGTTCTAACTGGCTGCATCACCGTCTGGTCTGGTGGGGCCACTGCTCAGGGTCAGAAAGACCAGCAGAAAGTTATAAACTCAGTCAGCTCCATCGTGAGCACTGGTGTCCCCAGCACTCAGGACACCTTCAAAATGCAACGCCTCAAAAAGGCGGCATCCATCATTACGGACCCAGCACCCAGGACATGCCCTCTTCTCATTGCCACCATCAGGGAGGAGGAACAGGAGCCTGAAGACACACACTCACCGATTCAGGAACAGCTTCTTCCCCTCCGCCATCAGATTTCTGAATGGTCAATGAATCCATGAGCTCTTCCTCAGAATTTTTTCAATCTTTTTGCTCAACTTGTTTATTTCCTTTCCTTATTTTATATGCACTGACTGTAATTTATAGAATTTATTATTATATATTGCCTTGTACTGCAGCTGCAAAACAACAAATCTTGTTGTCTATTCTATTGTTTCTATATTAAATCTGATTCTGATTCTGATGTAACCCCCACTCCGGTCTCTACAGCACCAGACCGCAGCGTGTAGCCCACTCCTGAGTATCCATTATTGCACATGTAAACCCCCCAGCCTGGACCCTCCTATGGATCACAGCCTGTTCCCAGTCCTGGCTATCCATTACTGATCATTTAGTTGTCAGGCCCTGCTGGTGTATCTGGAAGATCGCTGAAAGCCTGTGTCGATCAACTGTTGGGAAAGATGAAGGATATCTTCAATCCCTCACTGCTGCAGTCAGAGGCCCCACCTGCTTCAAAAGGGTAACATCATACCGGTGCCCAGGCAGAGCAGGGTGAGCTGCCTTAACGACCATCACCCAGTGGCACTCACATCTACTGCCATGAAATGCCTCGAGAGGTTGGTCTTGGCTGGAATCCACTCCTGCCTCAGGAAGAGCCTGGGCCCATGGCAATTTGCCCGTCACCACAACAGGTCTACAGTGGATGCAATCTCACTGGCTTCTCACGTGGCCTTGGCTCACCCGGACAACAGCAAAACCTTTGCACTGCTTATCGAATTGAATTTTTATATATATTTAATGTAAATAATAGTTTTATTTTATGCTTTGCACTGTACAGCTGTGGCAAAACAACAAATTTCACGACAGATGCCGGTGATATTAAACCTGATTCTGATTCCCCTCCCCCATGTCAGGGCCCAGTCTGTAACCCACTCCCCTGGTTTGACGGTCGTCAGGCCCACTGACATCTGAAGATCCACTTGTGACAGTAGTGAAACTCCAGGTCTGTTTCCCAGATTTTCACCCACTTTCCCCACCTTCCCCACTCTTGACCCGGTTCCACCTGCCAGACGCATCTCCCCCAACGGGTCCCATTCTCATCTCAGAGTATCAGGCTGGAGAGTGAGCCCTTGGTGGCCCTCCCTCAAACAACTGATTACAATCACCTCTCTCCATCTGAATCTCCTTTCCTTCCCTCTTCTCCATCTTTCACCACTTACCACATCTCCCATCTCCCTTCCCCCTTCCCTACCCAGCACAACCTGCCCTTAAACTCATATCCCCACCTCAGTCCTCAGTTATCTCAAACTCTTATCTCACCCTCCTCAGTCCATCCATCCCCTCAGACCCCAGTCTCCCCCTCCTCAGTCCATCTTTCACAGTATTCTGTCTCACCCCACCTCAATCCTCAATCACCTCAGACTCCTGTCCCACCCCTCTCAACTCCTCTATCAGTCCCGATGCAAACCAAAAGTAGTGAAACTCCATAAAAAACACAAAATGCTGGCAGAACTCAGCAGGCCAGACAGCATCTATGGGAGGAGGTAGCGATGACGTTTCAGGCCGAAACCCTTCATCAGGAGTGAAGTAACATGGGATGGTCGAGGGGGGATAAGAAGTGGGGGGAGGGATGAAGTAGAGAGCTGGGAAGTGATAGCCTGGAGGGAAATGGGCTAGGGGGAAGGTGGAGAATTATGGGAAATAAAAGAGAAAGAAAGGTAGGGCTGGGGGGAGATTATAGTGAGGGGGGAAAAAGAGAGAGAAAGAGAACCAGACTAAAATAATAGATAGGGATGGGGTAAGGGGGGGGGGGCAGGAGTATCAACGGAGGTCTGTGAGTTGAATGTTCATGCCGGCAAGTAGGAGGCTACCCAGGCGGGAGATAAGGTATTGCTCCATCGACCTGCGTGTGGCCTCATCTTGACGGTAGAGGAGGCCATGGACAGACATATTGGAGTGGGAGTGGTCTGTGGAATTGAAGTGTGTGGCCACAGGGAGATCCCGCCACTGCTGGAGGACCGAGCGCCGGTGTTCGGCGAAACGGTCTCCCAGTCTGCGGCATGTCTCCCCAATGTATAAATGGCCACATCGGGAGCACCGGATACAGTATATCACCCCAGCTGACTCGCAGGTGAAGTGGTGCCTCACCTGAAAGGACTGTCTGGGGCCTGGGATGGTGGTGAGGGAAGAAGTGTGGGGGCAGGTGTAGCACTTCTTCTGTTTGCAGGGATAAGTGCCTGGAGGGAGGTCGGTGGGGAGGGATGGGGGGATGAATGGACAAGGGAGTCGCGTAGGGAGTGATCCCTGTGGAAAGCC
Organism: Hemitrygon akajei; assembly: GCF_048418815.1. Taxonomy (NCBI): domain Eukaryota; kingdom Metazoa; phylum Chordata; class Chondrichthyes; order Myliobatiformes; family Dasyatidae; genus Hemitrygon; species Hemitrygon akajei. The sequence continues at coordinate 3,475,718 of NC_133129.1, forward strand.
GAGAGTGGGGGGGAGGGGAAGATGTGGCTGGTGGTGGGTTCCCGTAGGAGGTGACGGAAGTTGCGGAGGATTATACGTTGGATCTGCAGGCTGGTAGGGTGATAGGTGAGGACCAGGGGGACTCTATCCCTGGTGGGCTGGCAGGGGGATGGGGTGAGGGCAGAGGTGCGTGAAATACACCACCTCTGATGCGATGGAGGGCAGATTTGATAGTGGATGAAGTGGACGCCCCTTTCTTTAAAAAAGGAAGACATCTCCTTTGTCCTAGAATGAAAGGCCTCATCCTGAGAGCAGATGCGGCGGAGGCGGAGGAATTGAGAGAAAGGGAAAGCATTTTTGCAGGAGACAGGGTGGGAGGAGGAATAGTCTAGGTAGCTATGGGAGTTAGTAGGTTTGTAGTAGACGTCAGTGGATAGGCTGTCTCCAGAGATAGAAACAGAAAGATCTAGAAATGGGAGGGAGGTGTCGGAAATAGACCAGGTGAATTTGAGGGCGGGGTGAAAGTTGGAGGCGAAGTTAATGAAGTCGACGAGCTCAGCATGTGTGCAGGAAGCAGCGCCGATGCAGTCGTCGATATAACGCAAGAAAAGAGGAGGACAGATACCGGTGTAGGCTTGGAACATAGATTGCTCCACATGGCCGACAAAAAGGCAGGCGTAGCTAGGACCCATGCGGGTGCCCACGGCTACACCTTTAGTTTGGAGGAGGTGGGAGGAGCCAAAGGAGAAATTGTTAAGGGTGAGGACTAATTCCGCAAGGCGGAGAAGAGTGGTGGTAGGAGGTGACTGGCTGGGTCTGGAATCCAGGAAGAAACGGAGAGCTCGGAGACCTTCCTGGTGGGGGATCGAGTTATATAGGGACTGGACGTCCATGGTGAAAATGAGGCGGTGGGGGCCAGGGAACTTGAAATCTTTGAAGAGATGTAAAGCATGGGAAGAATCATGGACATAGGTGGGAAGGGATTGAACAAGGGGAGATAAAACAGAGTCGAGATAGGCAGAAATGAGTTCAGCGGGGCAGGAGCAAGCAGAGACAATGGGTCTGCCTGGACAGGCAGGTTTGTGAATCTCCATGTCTGTTTCCCAGATTTTTCACCCACTTTCCCCACCTTCCCCACTCTTGACCCGGTTCCACCTGCCAGACGCATCTCCCCCAGTGGGTCCCATTCTCATCTCAGAGTATCAGGCTGGAGAGTGAGCCCCTGGTGGCCCTCCCTCAAACAACTGATTACAATCACCTCTCTCCATCTGAATCTCCTTTCCTTCCCTCTTCTCCATCTTTCACCACTTACCACATCTCCCATCTCCCTTCCCCCTTCCCCACCCAGCACAACCTGCCCTTAAACTCACACCCCATCTCAACCCTCAATCACCTCAGACCCCTGTCTCACTCCTCCTCAATCCTCAATCACCTCAGACCCCTGTCTTACCCTCCTCAATCCTCAATCACCTCAGACTCCGGTCTCACCCCTCCTCAATCCTCAATCACCTGAGACTCTTACCTCACCTTCCTCAGTCCATTCATCCCCTCTGCCTCCTGTCTCACCCTCCTCATCCATCAGTTACCTCAGACTCCTGTCTCACTCCTCCACAATCCTCAATCACCTCAGTCTCCTGTCTTACCCTCCTCAATCCTCAATCACCTGTGACTCTTACCTCACCTTCCTCAGTCCATTCATCCCCTCTGCCTCCTGTCTCACCCTCCTCATCCATCAGTTACCTCAGACTCCTGTCTCACTCCTCCACAATCCTCAATCACCTCAGTCTCCTGTCTTACTCTCCTCAATCACCTGCGACTCTTACCTCACCTTCCTCAGTCCATTCATCCCCTCTGCCTCCTGTCTCACCCTCCTCATCCATCAGTTACCTCAGACTCCTGTCTCACTCCTCCACAATCCTCAATCACCTCAGTCTCCTGTCTTACTCTCCTCAATCACCTGCGACTCTTACCTCACCTTCCTCAGTCCATTCATCCCCTCTGCCTCCTGTCTCACCCTCCTCATCCATCAGTTACCTCAGACTCCTGTCTCACTCCTCCACAATCCTCAATCACCTCAGTCTCCTGTCTTACCCTCCTCAATCCATCAATCACCTCAGACTTGTCTCACCCCTCTCAACTCCTCTATCAGTCCCAATGAACACAAAAACTTCAACGTCCTTTCACACCCACAGATGCAGCCCGACCGGCTGAATTCCTTCAGCAGATCGTTTGTTGTTCAAATATCGACCTCTCTCTCTCTCATTCACTCCTCTCTCTCTCTCTCTCTCTCTCTCTCTCTCTCTCTCTCTCTCTCTCTCTCTCTCTCTCTCTCTCTCTCTCTCTCTCTCTCTCTCTCTCTCTCTCTCTCTCACTCACATTCTCTCTCTCCCTCTCACTCTCTCTCATTCACTTTCTCTCTCTCTATCTCATTCACTCACTCACTCTCACACTCTCTCTCTCTGCAGACTATTCGTTAAATGGTTGGTCAATGTCCGGCGCTGATGTGGTCTCTGCGGTGGAAGGAGCCTCCGCTGTGTTACCGTGTACTTTCACCCACCCACCTCCTGATGTCGTCCCGTCCGGCTCCGTGATCTGGTACAGGGAGAAACCAGGTGCTATAAAACCGGTGTTTAAGTGCACATATCCCGGTTCCGGCCCCGGCCCCTCCGGGTGCGATACAACGACACAGGAGGCTGGAGGAGGGCGGTTCGGATTCGTGGGGAACCTCAGTCGGAGAGATGCCTCGATAATGGTGGAGCGTCTGAACCAGAGTGACGGTGGTCGGTATCGGTGCCGGGTGGAGCTCAATGTTGGCAAAATTCAAACGGCCGTTCTAACAAATCTGTCTGTGAGAGGTGAGGACCGACGTTTAAGCATTGAGTTGTAAAACTACACTAATCATTTCACATTTTATCTCCCTGAAAACTCATTTTATTCATAATTTACAAGTATATTTTGCAGGATGATCATGTCAAATAGATGTGATTGTCATGTGCAGTATCACATCGAACAACAGCACCGTACAGGCCCTTCAGCCCACAATGTTGTGCTGACCCTTAAACCTGCTCCAAGATCAATCTAGCCCCCTTGCCTCCCACATACCCCTCCATTTCTACAACATCCGTGTGTCTAAGAGTCTCTCCCTCTCCAACTCTCCCTCTCCCCCTCTCCCTATACCCTCCCCTCCCCCTCCCCCTCTCCCCCTCTCCCCCTCTCCCCCTCTCCCCCTCTCCCCCCTCCCTCTCCCTCTCCCCCTCCCCCTCCCCCCTCTCTCCTCCTCCCCCTCTCCCCGGTCCGTGACGCTGCTGCCATTTCAGTCAGCAATGAAGGGCCTCCATCTCTGGCAGCATTCAGGGCTTCCTTCATCGTGTCAGTAGCTTCCTCTCGGTTTTCACTGCTGTCAGTCATACAATTCCCGAGTGGGACTCAGGAATACCGTCACACTCAGATGTCGAAGGATTCTCCATTGCTGTTTCCATAACAACATTGTTTTACCCATCAGGGTTGTTACCCTGAGCTGAACCCCCGAACCTGGAGGATCAGTGATCCTCTCTTACAGAGAATATAGAAACAGAAATCTACAGCACATTGCAGGCCATTCGGCCCACAATGCTGTGCTGACCATGTAACCTACTCTAGAGAGATTACCTCAGGGATCTTGAACTCAGTCCCACAGCTGATGAATGCCAGTCCACCATACACCTTCTTAACACCACTGTCAACCTGTGCAGCAGCTTTGAGTGTCCTATGGACAGAGTCCCCAAGATCCAGCTCATCCTCCACACTGCCACCAGTCTTACCATTCATATATTCTGTATTCAAATTTGACCTACCAGAATGAATCACTTCACACTTATCTGGGTTGAACTCCATCTGTTCTACACACCCTCCACTCTCTGTGTAATGAACCTGCCTCTGACCTCTGACATCCCCCCAATACTTTCCAGGAGAAGTCTCTGGCTGTCTGCTCGATTATGCCTCTTATCATCTTGTTCACCTCTATCAAGTCACCTCTCATCTTTCTTCACTCCCAAGAGAAAGTCTCCAGCTCGCTCAACCTTTCCTCATTAAACATCCTCTCTGGTCCAGGCAGCATCCTGGTAGATCTCCTCTACATCCTCTCGAAAGCTTCCTCATCCTTCCTATAATGAGGTGAGTGGAACTGAACTTACTTGCTGCTGCAGGTTCAATTTTCATTGCACGTCTGCCTACGTGTCTGCACAGGTGCAGTGAAAATCCAGTTGCCGCAGCAACACAGGCACAGAGCGTTGCATCAGAAAAGCAGCAATCAAGGTCAAGTTTATTGCCATCTGACTGTACACAGATACAGAACGTCAAGGGTGGTAATCTCGGGACTGCTGCCTGTGCCACGAGACAGAGAGGGTAGGAACAGGAAGTTATGGCAGATGAATGCGTGGCTGAAGAGTTGGTGCAGGGGGCAGGGGTTCAGATTTCTGGATCATTGGGATCTCTTCTGGGGAAGGTCTGACCTGTACAAAAAGGATGGGCTGCACCTGAACTGGAAAGGGAGCAATATCCTGGTGGGCAGGTTTGCTGGAGCTGTTGGGGAGGGTTTAAACTAGTTTGGCAGGGGGGTGGGAATCAGAATGTGAGTGCAGTGATTAGGGTAGAAGGACAAGGGCATGATACTATGTGTTCTGAGTTGGTGAGGAAGGACAGGCAGGGGACAAAACATAAATGTAGCCAGTTAGAGGGGTTGAAATGTGTCTATTTCAATGCTAGGAGTATTAGGAATAAAGGGGATGAACTTAAAGCATGGATCTGTACATGGAACTACGATGTTGTGGCTGTTACTGAAACTTGGCTGGAGGAAGGGCAGGATTGGCTGATGCAGGTACCAGGGTTTAGGTGTATTAAAAGGAACAGGATGGGAGGTAGAAAGGGGGGGTGAGTAGCATTACTGGTCAGGGATAGTATCACGGCTATAGAAAGGGAGGACGCTGCAGAGGGAGTGTCCACTGAGTCAGTCTGGGTGGAAGTTAGAAATAGGAAGGGATCAATCACTGTGCTGGGAGTAATCTATAGGCCCCCAAATAGCCCTCGGGACACTGAGGAGCAGATAAGCAGGCAGATTTTAGAATGGTGCAGGAAATACAGGGTAGTAGTTATGGGTGATTTCAACTTCTCTCATATTGACTGGCATCTCCTGACTGCAAGGGAGATAGATGGGGCTGAATTTGTCAGGAGTGTTCAAGAAGGATTCCTGACACAGTATGTGGACCGGCCGACGAGAGGAGAGGCCATACTGGATCTGGTTCTGGGTAATGAACCTGGTCAGGTGACAGACCTCTTGGTGGGGGACCATTTTGGTGACAGTGACCACAACTCCCTTAGCTTCAGCATAGCTAAGGAAAAGGATAAAAACAAACAAAATGGGAAAGTGCTTAACTGGGGAAGGGCTAACAATGAAGGGATGAGGCAGGAACTAGCGAGAGTAAATTGGAAACAGATGTTTAAAGGGGAAAGCACAGAAGTAATGTGGGAGAAGTTTAGGGACCACTTGTGCTGGGTTCAGGATAGATTTGTCCCACTGAGGCAAGGAAAAAATGGTAGGAAAAGGGAACCGTGGCTGACGAAACACGTGAGGCAACTCGTCCAGAGGAAGAAGGAAGCATATGTTAGATATAAGAAGCAGGAAGCAGGAGAGGCTCATGAGAAATATAGGGTAGCCAGGAAGGAGCTTAAGAAAGGACTTAGGAGAGCTCGAAGGGGACATGAGAAGGCCTAGGCATATAGGATTAAGGAGAACCCCAAGGCGTTCTATGTGTATGTGAAGAACAGAAGGATGACAAGAATGAAGGTGGGGCCACTAAAGGATAAAAAGGGCAAAATGTGCCTGGTGGTGGAGGAGGTTGGGGAGGTCCTAAATGAATATTTTGCTTCAGTATTCACAAGTGAAAAGGACCTTGATCAGGGTGAGGTCGAAATAGAGCAGGTCTGTGTGCTGGACAATGTGGAGATTAAGGAAGAAGTAGTGGATCTTCTTAAAAACATCAAAATTGATAAGTCCCCAGGACCGGACGTGATATACCCCAGGTTGCTGTGGGAGGTGAGAGAAGAAATCACTGGAACAGTAGCTATGATCTTTGAATCCTCTTTGGCTGCAGGGGAGGTGCCGGAGGATTGGAGAATGGCAAATGTAGCTCCCCTTGTTTAAAAATGTTAATAGGGAGAATCCTGTGAACTAGAGACTGGTGAGTCGTACGTCAGTGCTCTGAATCTATTGGAAAGGATTCTTAAGGATAGGATCTATGAGCATTTGGAGAAGTACAGTCTACATGGATAGTCAACATGGCTTTGTGAAGGGAAGGTCGTGCCTCACGAGCCTGACTGAGTTTTTTGAAGAGGTAACACAAGAAATTGATGAGGGTAGGGTGGTAGATATAGTCTACATGGATTTTAACAAGGCATTTGACAAGGTCCCCCACGAGAGACTCATCCAGAAAGTCATGAGGCATGGAGTCAATGGAACCTTGGCTGTTTGGATAAAAAATTGGCTTAAAGGAAGATAGCAGGGTTCACTGTAGAATTCCTTGTTAAATATACCAGCTAAGTCTGTTGAATATTTTCAGTATAGTAAGTATTACACTGGAGAGGGTTCACTGCAGAATTCCCTGTCAATCACACCAGCTTAGGCTGTTGAACATTTTCAGTATAGTAAATATTATATTGGAGAGGGTTCACTGTCATTGTCATCTGAGTGTACATCTCCACAACAAAATGTAACAGCGTTCCTCTGGATCACAGTGCACCCAGAAAACATCTACAGTATCACATCACACACAGCTCATAATGCAAAATATTCCCACAGCTAAGTTAATAAGTTAGTGACTAATGCCATTACACAGGACTGACTGGCGTTGTTATACTGTATTGATCAGTATTATTACTCTGTATTGATTAGGCTGTTACAGTACAGTGTTGTTATACAATACTGACTGGTGTTTCATTGTGGTGATTGTGTTGTCATACTGTACCGATCTGTGTTGTTATACTGCACTGATCAGTGTTGTTACACAGTACTGATTGGTGTTGTTGCAGTGTATTGATTTGTGCTGTTTCACTGTAAAGGCCAGTGTTACACTGTACTGATCTGTGTTGTTACACTGTACTGATTGGTCTTGTTACACTCCACTGATTAGTGTTGGTGTCAATTGGTTCAACAACTGAATGATTGAAGGCAATTAGCTGTTCCTGAACGCGGTGGTGTGAGATTTAGGCTTCTCTGCCTCCAGTCCGATGGGACTGTTTTATATTCGAAAGAGTTTCCCCAGTTTGAATGGTTTGCAATGAGTGAGACACATGTGGGGGTCTTTTCATTCTGGTGGTCACTGAGGGGAGTATTTATTGTTTTGCTGGCTGGAAATTTTGTCAGTGGTTAAACATGTTTGGTGGGGGTTAACTGATATATTCAGGCACCTGTCCTTCCCTCAGCTCCCGGCGAGAGTGTTCCAGTGCTGAATGGGACTGAAGGAGCTTCGGCCACGTTACCCTGTGTGTTCACACGGCCTCAGCAGAGCCTCACCGCACACACGGTGACGTGGATGAGGAAGGATCCCTACCGACACATCGTCACCTTCAGGCACCGAGGAAATGGATTATGGGCAGCAGAAAATGGAGTGACTCGGTACGAGCTCGTCGGGGACCCAGAGCTGGGAAACGCCTCGACCAGGATAAAGCAGCTGAGAGTGTCAGACAGTCACAACTACCTGTGTCTGGCTGAGTTCAGGAAAAGCGAGCATTATTATTATCATTTGCCCAACGGAGACCACATCAAACCCCCGTATATCCATGTGATCCAGAGTGAGATCCAGCTGCAGGTCAGACCAGGTAAGAAATCATTGACACATTCTGCAGGGCATGGGGAGGGTTTTAGGTGTGGGTGGGGGGAAGCCTGCTACCATTATCCTTTCTCTAATCAACCCCCACCCCCGTGTTTATCTGTCTGTCACTGAGTGAGATCTGACTGTAGATCAGACCCGGAAAAGAACCCGTCGCCACATTCAAGTTCAAGTTTAATTGTCAATCAGCCACACGTGCATACAGCAAAACAAAACAGCGTTCCTCCAGGACAAGGTGTAAAGCAGAGTAGCAACAGCACACAGTACACATCGTTACGATCTCAGAAAAGCATACAGTCACAAAAAGACATAATATAGCCCAAGTTCCTGAGTGGTCTGGCTTGGAGCTGGATGGTAGATTGGATATTGTCTTGGTCCAGCTTGTCTCTCACTAAGTGAACACTGGGGGGCAGCACTGAGCAAAAGAGGAAGGCAGCACCGATGGGAGGGGCCTGTCCCCAATCCACGACAGACTCCAGCACGTCCACAGAGGCCTCTGCTCTCTCCCACACCATCTCGGCATCTTCTGCAGTGTTCAGGGATGGGTCAGAACCTCCAGCACCCATTGTATTCTGTGTCCAGACTCTGGGGATGAATGTTATGTTGGCCACTCCCAACCTCAGCTGGTGATGAGTTCCATTTCCCCACCACATCTCCATCTCAGACGGTCCCTCACACAGGGTGGCCCCCAGACCTTCAACGGGCCCCCTGGTGGGGCCTTGCCTGAGCCTGGAAGGAATGAGTTTAGTTCTAACGGAGGATCAGGAAGCTTCCCAGAGAAGACACACAACTCAACGTTTCAGGAAGAGCTTCTTCCTTTCTGCCGTCAGATTTCTCAATGGACAATCAGAAAAGTGAAAATCAGAAAAGTAAAAATGAGAAGAAAAAAAGCTCACTTTTTTCCCTCTTTTTGTGCTACTTATTTAATTTAAAATTATACATGTAGGTATATATTTCTTATAGAAATTTACAGTTTTTAATTAATATGTATTGCAATGTATAATGGGGTGTCAGGGTGAAGATACGTCTTTACCAAAGGAGGTGTAAGACATTCCTACCCTCCACTAGCCTTCACTTTACCCTTGGGCGAGGTGTAGCCCCTGCTTCGCCCCCGATCAGGGTCACGTGAATCCATGGGATCAGGTGGTGGATGGTCGTATGAGCAGCTGGTGCAGATCACAAACTCTGGTTATGCGACCACTGACACCAGGCAGCCAATCTCTGAAGAGTATTGATAATGGCTGGGCTCACCCGTCCTGTACAGACACTGCTCAGAAGAAGGTGATGGAAACCACTTTTGTAGAAAAATTGCCAAGAACAATCATGGTCATAAACAGGAGAAAATCTGCCATTGCTGGAAATCCAGAGCAACACACACAAAATACTGGAGGAACTCAGCAGGTCGGGCAGCGTCTATGGGGAAAGGATCAAAGGTTCATTTTATTGTCTAAGTTTGCATGTAGAATACAACTCTGATATTCATCTTCTCCAGATAACCATGATATCCAGAAAAACCATGGGATTCGTTACAAGAAAAGACGTCAATACCCCCACATGAAAAGGAAAAAGAAAAATCTCGCAAACCTCAAACCCCCCCCCCCACCTCCCTCCCTCGCACAAAAGCCAACAGATCACCCACCTGGAAGACGATCGTCAGAAGATCAAAAGCCCCAAGAATCCAAACCCCTCCCTCTCAAAAAATACAGTGCGGACAACACCAAACCCAACACCCTCTCCCCACACAGAAAAGTCAACAGGAACATCAGACACCAATCCCTAACCCCTCCCTCACACAAAGAACAATACATCGTCCCTCTAGAACCCCAACCCACCAATCAGCAACAGGAACATCAGACACCAATCCCTAACCCCTCCCTCACACAAAAAACAATACATCATCCCTCTAGAACCCCAACCCACCAATCAGCAACAGGAACATCAGACACCAATCCCTAACCCCTCCCTCACACAAAAAACAATACATCATCCCTCTAGAACCCCAACCCACCAATCAGCAACAGGAACATCAGACACCAATCCCTAACCCCTCCCTCACACAAAAAACAATACATCGTCCCTCTAGAACCCCAACCCACCAATCAGCAACAGGAACATCAGACACCAATCCCTAACCCCTCCCTCACACAAAAAACAATACATCGTCCCTCTAGAACCCCAACCCACCAATCGGCAACAAGAAAGAAAACAGAAACGGAAGGAGAGCAAAATAAACTACAGCCCAACAGTCACATCAATCTCAGAATTTCAAACATTCCTCCCACCAGAATTGAGTAAACAGTCGATGTTTTGTGCTGAGACTCTGCATCAGAACTCATGAAAGGGCCTGTTCTGCAGGGTGTGAGTCCTGATGAAGGGGTCAGCCTGAAACGTCAGCTGTTTACTCTTCTCCAGAGATGCTGCCTGGCCTGCTGAGTTCCTCCAGCATTTTGTGTGTGTTCATCATGGTTAAGAGACTGTGATTGCCCACATCACACAACACAGCACATACCGATGATGATGATTGCAATGTACTGCTGCACAAAACACAAGCCGGTGAAATTATCCTAATCCCGATTGTGATTCTGCAGAATGTCAGGGGGAGGAGGCAGACAGGACACGATTACAGGGCTCAACCTGTCACATTGATCCATAAGAAGATAAGAAATAGGAGCAGGATTCGGCCATCCGGCCCATCGAGCCTGCCCCGCCATTCAATAAGATCATGGCTGATCTGTCCGTAAACTCAGCTCCATCTCCCTACCTTTTCCCCCAAAACCCTTAATTCCCTTACTATGTAAAAACCTTTCTAACTGTTTCTTAAATATATTTACTGAAGAAACCACAGTTACTTCGCTGGGCAGAAGACAGAAGCCAGCCCCCTCCATGGATTCTGTCTACACTTCTCACTGTCTCTGTGAAACAGACTGCAGAATCAGAGACCCTCCCATCCACCCTGGACATTCTCTCTTCGGCCCTCTCCCACTGGGCAGAAGGTACAACAGCCTGGATGCATGGACCACCAGGCTGAAGGACAGCTTTTATCCTACAGTTATAACTACAGAGTGGTCCCCCAGTACGATAAGATGGGCTCTCCACCTCATTATTTATTTGCTTATTCATTTAGAGATACAGCACGGAACAGGCCCTTCCAACCCAACAAGCCACACTACCCAGAAACCCACCTATTGAACCCACGACGATTTACAATGACCAATTAACCGACGAGCCGGTCCATCCTGAGACTGTGGGAGGAAACCGGAGCACCCAGAGGACACAGCCTCAGGATAGAACAACGTCCCTTTAGAACAGAGTTGGGGGGAATTTATTCAGCCAGACGGTGGTGAATCTGAGGAATTTGTTGCCACAGATGACAGTGAAGGTCAAATCTTGGTCTTTAAGTGGAGGTTGAGAACTTCTTGATTAGAAAGGACATCAAATTTTAAGGGAGATGGCAGTAGAATGGAGTTGAGAAGAATAACAGACAGACAGACATACTTTATTGATCCCGAGGGAAATTGGGTTTCATTACAGCCGCACCAACCAAGAATAGTGTAGAAATATAGCAATATAAAACCATAAATAATTCAATAATAATAAGTTAATCATGCCAAGTGGAAATAAATCCAGGACCAGCCTATTGGCTCAGGGTGTCTGACACTCCGAGGGAGGAGTTGTAAAGTTTGATGGCCACCAGTAGGAATGACTTCCTATGACGCTCAGTGTTACATCTCGGTGGAATGAGTCTCTGGCTGAATGTACTCCTGTGCCTAACCAGTACATTATGGAGTGGATGAGAGGCATTGTCCAAGATGGCATGCAACTTGGACAGCATCCTCTTTTCAGACACCACCGTCAGAGAGTCCAGTTCCACCCCCACAACATCACTGGCCTTACGAATGAGTTTGTTGATTCTGTTGGTGTCTGCTACCCTCAGCCTGCTGCCCCAGCACACAACAGCAAACATGATAACAAACTGGACATGATGGAATGGCGGAATAGACTCGATGGGCCGAATGGCCCATACCTGCTCCTGTACCTTATGATCTATGGGCTTACTACAGGTTAAAACTTTTTGTTCAAATGTTTAATTCTTGTCACTCTGATCTCTGCATTCTTATTAACACCCTTTTTTTTAAAATTCCTTCACACACGTTATCATCTGTAGCTTCTTCAGTAAAAATCTGCTAAATGATAAATTCATCTACACACCTACAGATTTTAATCAGTCTACATTATTGGTCTCTCCCCCTTTGCCTGAGTCTGGATTGACCTCTCTCACTTTCACTTCAGGGACAGGCGCTTCTGAAACCGTGCTGATGTTGTGTATCCCACTCGGACTGAAAACTCTCGCCCTTTTAGTGATGGGTGCCGTTCTCTACGGTGACAAACTCAGGTACTGTATGTACTAATGCTGAAGGCTCTTGCCGGGACGTGACTGAAATCCGATTCACTCAGACAGTCGGGGGACGTTGGGAACTGGCTCAAACACTTGAGGCATCCCAGTCAGTACTTGTTGTTTGCTATTTGTGGGAGCACCGCAGAAAATACTCGTTGCATCATAAGAGTGACTCCTTCAGAAGTGTTTGTGGACTATTTAGCATTTTGAGATACATTTCGGATTAAACGTACCCGCAAAACAGCCACTAAATGATAGACAAATGTATGGATGTGTAGGAGCAAACGAGAGAGAACCTGCAGATTGTGTAAATTAAAGCGACACACACAAAATGCTGGAGGAACTCAGCAGGCCAGGCAGCATCTATGGAAAAAGTACAGTCGACCTTTCGGGCAGAGACCCTTCGGCAGAACTAGAGGAAAGGGTTAGAGCATCTGGTGCCCTTTGTTAGAAAGAATGTGCCCTCTTCCCATGTGAGCGTCGGTTTCCCCGGGTGCTCTGGCTTCCTCCCACGGTCCAAAAATGTTCCAGTTATCAGATTAATTGTTCATTGTGAACCGTCCTGTGATTAGGCTGGAATTACATCCCTGAGTTTCTGGGTGTCACGACTCAGTGGGTCGTTGTCTCTGTAAATAACAAAATGATAAATAATAGATTGAGCTTAGAGAAGGCTGACAGGTTGGCATAACATCGAGGGCCGAAGGGCCTGTACTGTGCTGGAATGTTCTACATTCTAATTACAAATCGAATGTTGATGTGCACAAAAGGACACTCTGGAACCCAGAAGAAACAACAATACGGGAAAGTTTCGACTCTAGCCATCCCACATGCACTGGGATCAGGTAGTGTAGTCAACCCAGGATGAATCTGGTCTCTTGGTCTACACAAGACTAGTCCATGAGGCGAAATCCCTCAGAGATTTAGCTCTTGACTGAATCTCTGCAGCCATCTCCCTTCACAATAATCCAGTTTAAACTGTAGTGTATCAACTTCAAACATATTAACACTGAAAAGTATTCAAATGATTTCCATGTCTCTAATATCATTGATAATCAGGTTCCTCCTTAAATTAAAGCCTCGATCTGTTACTGTCCCCAACACGTTTCATTTACTTAGTTTCTATGATTTTTGTATCCATTTCCCTCTCTTCCAGATTCATCCTAAGAAATCTGATATTCAAATACCTGTATCCTAGAAACTGAATCACAGACAGGATTAAATTCACTCTGCCATTCATAGAGGATTTTCCTTTAGAACGGATATTCCGAGGGATTTCCTGAGCCAGAGGATGCTGAATCTGTGGAATTTACAGCCATAAATGCCTGTGGCAATACTTAAAACAGACATTGATGGGTTCCTGAATAGTAAGGGTGTCAAAGATGACGGGATGAGGACAGGAGAACAGGGTTGTTAGGGATAATAAATCAATCACGATGGGATAGCAGAGCAGAATAGAAGGGCTGAATGCTGAAAGTCTGATGCTATTTCATATGCTCACGGTCTGAATCTAAGTACCATACTACTTTATCAATATTATCCTATAGCCTAATACCATCTTCCTGTCAACAACACGACCTATATTGTTACGTCATCATAAAGTTTCCAACTGAATAACTGAATCAATGTTTGGGCTCATCTCCAGTTTTGTTGTCAAACACTGATACCAACGACAAAATTTATTCTGTGGGAAATCCCATTCATATCTCAATCCAAATCCCTTCAAAGGTTCTAAGTGAATTGGGGGGAGGGAGTCGGATGTGGTGTCATTGCATGATCTAGATTTGTGTTAACCGTTTCGTTCTGTCCACAGAAAGCGACAAGACTGATCCACCGCAGGAGACTGAGAAGATCGGTTTTCCAACCACAAGGTGCAGACGCAACGAGATCCAACGAGAACACCATGTTCCACGTGAAGAAATGTTATCTGTTTTTAATTGACCTCCTCCTACATTGACTCTACAACCTGTTGCACAATTCTGGGCTGAACATGCCAAATATGTAGAACCAGAGAATGATCGTAGATAGAGGCCTAATTAAGGCGGCGGTAAACGTCGCACAGACAGCAATCACTATTGGACTTAGGACAGTGAGTGGGGCGTGTGGCCAATTGGTTAAGGCTTTGGGCTAGCGATCTGAAGGTCATTGGTTCGAGCCCCAGCCGAGGCAGCATGCAACTCACTTAACCCCACACTGCTCCTGCACGTTTATAGCCCAGTGGCAGCGGTTGGTGTAGTATGGACAGGAGAAGACAATGAGTAGGTGTGAGGTCAACCTGCACTGGTCATCTTTTCTGAGTCTCAATCTGGAAATTATCCTTGAGGGAATCTTAAACAAGGTTTCCCAAGTCATTTTGTTCCTCTGTATTTTTTTGTATTTACTCTGTATTTTCTCCCCATTTAAAAAAATAGCTAACCTTTCATTTATTCTGTCAATGTGCACGACCATACACTTACCGACAATGCATTCCATCTCCACTTCTTTCCCCATTCTCCTAATCTGTCTAGGTCCTTCTGTAGTCGCTCCACTTCCTCAAACCCACCTTGCCTTCCACGTATCTTCGTATCATCTGCAAAGTCTGCATCAAAGCCAACAATTCTATCATCCAAATCATTAACGTATAATGTACAAAGAATCGGTCCCAACACAGGCCCCTGTGCAACATCACGAGTTACCGGCAGCCAACCAGAAAAGGCTCCCTTCATGCAACACACAAGATGCGAGAGGATCTCAGTGGCTAGGCAGCATCTAAGGAAAAGAGTAAGCAGTCGATGTTTTGGGCCGGGACCCTTCATACCCTGATCTCTTTTATCCATGTTAGGATATTTGATGTAATACCATGGG
This sequence comes from Hemitrygon akajei, assembly GCF_048418815.1. Taxonomy (NCBI): domain Eukaryota; kingdom Metazoa; phylum Chordata; class Chondrichthyes; order Myliobatiformes; family Dasyatidae; genus Hemitrygon; species Hemitrygon akajei. The sequence goes on from NC_133129.1 coordinate 3,490,796, forward strand.
CGAGTAGTTTGTAACGCAGCTCCGTGTGTGGCATCTTGTCAAAGGACTTCCAAAAATCCAAGTACACAAGATGAACCAATTTTCCGTTGTCTATCCTGCTTATTCTTTCTTCAAAAAAATTCAAATATACTTGTCAGGCAAGATTTTACCTTGAGGAAACTATGCTGACTACATGCTATGCTATCATGTGGCCTATAAATTCCTTTCTTTTGCCTCTTCCCCTTTTTGAAGAGTGGAGTGACATTTGCAATTTTCCAGTCTTCCGGAACCATTCCAGAACCTGGTGTTTCTTGAGAGATCATTACTAATGACTCAAAGATCTCTTCAGCCACCCCTTTCAAAACTCTGGTGTGTACACCATGTGGTTCAGATGACTTTTCTACCTTCAGACCTTTCGGTTCTCAAGAACCTTCTCATTAACAATGGTAACTTCACACACTTCATGACCCCTGAAACCTGGAACTTCCGCCATGTGCTAGTGTCTTCCAGCATTGTTTTCCAGTTGTCCGAGATCCACTCCTACTTCTCTTTTACACTTTTCATATCTGAAGAAACGTTCGGTACCATTGAAAGCTTCCATAGCCTAAGGCAGAGATTTTTGCTGGAAATCCGAACACTACAGATGCAGGAAATGAGAAATGAGTTTCTTTTTTTTATATTGTCAAGCATCCAGTCAAATTTCTTATGAGTGACTTATACAACTGGCCACTTTACTAGGTACACCTGCTCGTTAATCCAATGACCTAATCAGCAAATCATATGGCAGTAACTAAATGCAAAAGGGCATGCAGATATGGTCAAGAATTTCAGCTATTTTTCAGAGCACATATCAGAATGGGGAAGACATGAGATTTGAGTGACTTTGGCCATGGATTGTTTGATATCTTGTAGAATTTCACGTTTGTTCTGCCTCTTCCTGTGTATGGAAGTGTTCTTGTGTGTGATGGACCATTTTCCCATTGTTGGATATGGAGTTGTATTACTTAGTTCTCAGAGTGTTTGTAAAGACATCCTCAATTACAACCACAAATTACAAAAGCAGAATTAGGCCATTCAACCCACATGACGTGTCAGCCATCCCGTCATGATTAATTGTTTTAACCCTCAATCCCTTTCTTCTGCCTTTACACAGCAATGTTTGACACCCTCATTAATCAAGAACCTACCTACCTCTGCTTTAAATATACACAATGACATTGCCTCCACTGTCATTTGTGGCAATGAATTCCACAGATTCACTATACCCTAACTAGCGAAGTCCTCCTCATCTCTGTTTTAATAGGACACCCCTCTATTCGGAGACTGTCCCTTCTGGTCCTAGACTCGCCACTATCGGAAACATCCTCTCACCATCTCCTCTGTCTCAGCCTTTTGACAGAATGCAGTGAGCTCACCCCCTCCCATTCTGCTAAACACCATCGAGAACAGACCCAGAATCATCACACTTTCCTCTTATTTAAGTTCCCTAGTTTTGGGCCTATATCTCCGAAAAGATGTGCTTTCATTGGAGAGAGTCCAGAGGAGGTTCACGAGGAGGATTCTGGGAATGAAGGGGTTAACATATGAGTTCTGTTTGGCAGCTTTCTGCCTGTACTCACTGGAATTTCGAGGGATGCGAGCAGATCTCATTGAAACCTAACGAATGTTGAAAGGACTATATAGTGTGGATGCAGAGAGGATGTTTCCTCTGTAGCAGCTAACCAGAGCTAAAAGGCACAGTCTCTAAACTGAAGGGTGACCTTTTAGAACAGAGATAAGGAGGAATTTTTTAGCCAGAGTATAAACCTGTGGGATTCTCTGCCACAGACTGCGGTGGAGGCAGAGACCGTAGGCATATTTAAAGCAAAGGATGATCGTTTCCTGCTCGGTCAGGGCATCAAATGATTTGGTGAGAAGGCAAGTGTATCCAGATCAGCCTTGATGGAATGACGGAGCAGACTCAATGGGGTGAATGGTCTAATTCTGCTCCTATTATCTAATGATGAAGTGAAGTTGATGAAGTCATTCCCTTTGGTTCATGAGCCTGATGCTTGAGGGGTAATAAGTATTCCTGACCCTCGTTCTGTCAGTCCTGAGACCCCTGTACCTTCTTCTCAATGGCAGCAGTGAGAGGGAGCATGTCCTGGGTGATTGGGGTCCCTGATGACAGATGCTACTTTCCTGCATCAGCCTCCTGTGTAGATGTGTTCAATAGTGGGGAAGGCTGTACCCGTGAAGGACTCTGTCGTATCCATTACATTTGTATGATTTTCCGTTCAAGGGCATTGGTGTTTCCATGTCAGGCTGTGATGCACCCAGTCAATGTACTCTCCACCACACATCTGTAGAAGTTTGCCGACGTTTTAGATGTCGTGCCAAATCTTCGCAAACTCATAAAGAACAAAGAACAATACAGCACAGTACAGGCCATTCAGCCCACAATGTTGTGCCAACCCTTAAACCTTGCCTCCCATATAACCCTCCACCTTAAGTTCCTCCATATACCTGTCTAGTAGTCTCTTAAATTTCACTAGTGTATCTGCCTCCACCACTGACTCAGGCAGTGCATTCCACGCTCCAACCACTCTGAGTGAAAAACCTTCCTCTAATATCCCCCTTGAACTTCCCTCCCCTTACCTTAAAGCCATGTCCTCTTGTACTGAGCAGTGGTGCCCTGGGGAAGAGGCGCTGACTGTCCACTCTGTCTATTCCTCTAAATATCTTGTATAGAAGTAGAGGTGCCTTGCAATTGCACATAGGTGGCGGGTCCAGGGCCGATTCTCGGAAATAAAAACACGGAGGAATTTAGAGTTGCTGACCCTCTCCACCTCTGATCCTCCCATGAGTACTCGCTTGTGGATCTCTGTGTTCCTCCTTCAGAAGTCAACACTCAGCTCCTTGGTCTTGCTGACATTGAGTGAGAGGTTTGTGTTACAGCAGCACTCAGCCAGATTTTCAGTCTCCATCTTATATGCTGATTGGCCACCACCTTTGATTCAGCCGGTGACAGCGGTGTCGTCAGCACACTTGAATATCGCACTGAAGCTGTGCTGAGCCACACAGTCATGAGTGCAAAGCGAGTAGAGCAGGGGACTGAGCACACAGCTTCGTGATGCACCTGTGCTGATGGAGACCGCGGAGGGGTTGTTGTTGCCGATCCAAAATGACTGAGCTCTGCAAGTGACGACATCGAGAATGGAAGTCAAGATAACTCTCTCTCCGGAGGCTGAAGAGAGATGGCCTACGCACAGCAATACTTACGCCCTTCTACAGATGTGAAATAAAGAGCATCCTAACATGTTACACGACTGCATGGTATGGAAACTGCAGGGCCCCCACCACCTGTCGCATTCCTTCTCGGCCACCCCTCCCACGACATTTCAAACATACTTTGCTCCTGCCAGATTCACAAACTCACTTTCTGCTTCATGCTGTCAAACACAGTGCTGCGCTAAAGTTTTCAGCATCCCAGGTATAAGACTTTTGCACGCTACAGTATCTCAATGTTATAAGACTGTTGATAATTGTAAGTTTAGATGGTTTCTTGATCTCACAATTCACCCTGTCATGGAGTCGCACTTCCTGGTCTGCCATATAATAGAAACGTAGAAAACCTACAGCGCAATACAGGCCCTTCGGCCCACAAAGTTGTGCCGAACATGTCCCTACCTTAGAAGTTACTAGATTACTAGGCTTACTCTGTTTTCCTAAGCTCCATGTACCTATCCAAAAGTCTCTTAAAAGACCCTATCGTATCCATCTCCACCACCGTTGCCAGCAGCCTATACTATTGGTTCGGAAGTCCATTCAATCTATTTGCACACTGCAATGAACTGAACCTTTAGTATTAATCTGCTTGAAGCCTTTCCATCACAAGATGAAAAGAAAACCCCAGTTCAGTGAGCTATACTCGGCAGAACATTGTGACACAGTAATTAGGGATCATTGCTTTATCAGAGGCGTCATTTGTTGGAAAAAAACTAACATGCATTTGAATATCCTACCACTAAACATACGTATCTTTAGCTCCCCTCCCCCCCCCCAGCGCTTTCTGTAGGGATCGCTCCCTCCCCACTAATCTCACTCCTGGCGCTTATCCCTGTAAGCAGCCTAAGTGTTGCACCTGCCCATATACCACCTCCCTTCAGGGCCCAAGGCAGTGCTTCCAGGTGGGGCAACACTTCACCTGAATACCTGCTGGGATTGTCTATTGTGTCCAGTGTGGCCCCAATGTGGCCTCTTCTACTTTGGTGAGACTCGTTGTAAATTGGGGGACCGCTTCATCGAGTACCTCCGCTCCATCCGCCAGAAGAGGAACTTTACGATGGTAAACTTCAGGGGTAGAAATTTGCCTCAAACCACTATTGTTTCATCTCTGATAATAAATTTTGTCCTGTAAAATGTTTTCCAGTATTTTCCCTTCCACTAATGAACGATTCACAAACACAGCGGCTGAGCTGAGAGTGTGGATCAGTGCTGTGATGTTGTGCCCATTAAAGATACTTCAATGGCTCGGGGGCAGGAATGGCTACTTCGAATGCCAGACTTTAGATGTTTCCGAAAGGACAGGGAAGGAGGAAAAAGAGATGAAGGTGTGACACTGCTGATCGGAGATAGTGGCACGGCTGCAGAAAAGGAGGAAGTCATGGAGGGTGTCACAATGTGGGGGCAAGGGTGCTGGGGAAGGACCCAAATGCAGGACACAAACACATTTTGTAGGGTTAACTAAATAGAGTTTATTACTACTTACAAGGAGAGCCGTGACGCAAGGATAGAACAAGGAGAGCAAAGTGGAACCGGGAATAGGTGTAATGGACAAGGACTCAGGGTCTGGGCTAGGCTGGGACTCAGGGTCTGGGCTAGGACTTGGACCTCGGACATCGCAGCCAGGACTCGGATCGCAGAACTTAGAGCCAGGACGCGATACTTAAACACAGGACATAGAACACCGAGCCAGGACTGCTCCTTAGACACAGGACATGGAGCCAGAACTCTTGTTCAGGAGGATTTAAACTAATGTGGCAGGGGGATGGGAACAAGTGCAGAGAGAGTGAGAGGTGTAAAATGAGGGTAGAAGCAAAAAGTAGTAAGGTGAAAAGTAAGCGTGGCAGACAGGCAAATCCAGGGCAAATATCAAAAAGGGCCACTTTTCAACATAATTGTATAAGGGCTAAGAGTGTTGTAAAAACAAGCCTGAATGCTTTGTGTGTCAATGCGAGGAGCATTTGTAACAAGGTGGATGAATTGAATGTGCAGATATTTATTAATGAATATGATATAGTTGGGATCACAGAGACATAGCTCCAGGGTGAACAAGGGATGTGGGATGGTTTTCTGAACCAACATGTTGAGGAACCAACTAGAGACTAGATCATTCTAGACTGGGTATTGAGCAATGAGGAAGGGTTAGTTAACAATCTTGTCTTGCGAGACTCCTTGGGTAAGAGTGACCATAATATGGTGGAATTCTTCATTGAGATGGAGAGTGACATAGTTAATTCAGAAACAAAGGTTCTGAACTTAAAGAAGGGTTACTTTGAATGTACGAGATGTGAATTAGCTATGATAGACTGGCAAATGATACTTAAAGGGGATATGCAATGGCAAGCATTTAAAGAGTGCATTGATGAACTACCACAATTGTTCATCCCAGTTTGGCAAAAGAATAAACCAGGGAAGGTAGTGCACCCGTGGCTGACAAGGGAAATTAGGGATAGTATCAAGTCCAAAGAAGAAACATACAAATTAACCAGAAAAAGCGGCACATCTGAGGACTGGGAGAAATTCAGAGTCCAGCAGAGGAGGACAAAGGGCTTAATTAGGAAAGGGAAAAAAAAAAGATTATGAGAGAAAGCTGGCAGGGAACATAAAAACTGACTGTAAAATCTTTTATAGATATGTGAAAAGAAAAAGATTGGTTAAGACAAATGTAGGTCCCTTACAGTCAGAAACAGGCGAATTGATCATGGGGAACAAGGACATGGCAGACCAATTGAATAACTACTTTGGTTCTGTCTTCACTAAGGAGGACGTAAATAATCTTCCAGAAATAGTAGGGGGCCAAGGGTCTAGTGAGATGGAGGAACTGAGGGAAATACATGTTAGTAGGGAAGTGGTGTTGGGTAAATTGAAGGGATTAAAGGCAGATAAATCCCCAGGGCCAGATGGTCTGCATCCCAGAGTGCTTAAGGAAGTAGCCCAAGAAATAGTGGATGCATTACTGATAATTTTTCAAAACTCTTTAGATCCTGGATTAGCTCCTGAGGATTGGAGGGCGGCTAATGTAACCCCACTTTTTAAAAAAGGGAGAGAGAAACTGGGGAATTATAGACCGGTTAGCCTGACATCGGTGGTGGGGAAAATGCTAGAGTCAGTTATCAAAGATGTGATAACAGCACATTTGGAAAGAGGTGAAATCATCAGATAAAGTCAGCATGGATTTGTGAAAGGAAAATCATGCCTGATGAATCTTATAGAATTTTTTGGAGATGTAACTAGTAGAGTGGATAGGGGAGAACCAGTGGATGTGGTATATTTGGATTTTCAAAAGGTTTTTAACAAGGTTCCACACAGGAGATTAGTGTGCAAACTTAAAGCACACAGTATTGGGGGTATGGTACCGATGTGGATAGAGAATTGGTTGGCAGACAGGAAGCAAAGAGTGGAAATAAATGGGACCTTTACAGAATGGCAGGCAGTGACTAGTGGGGTACCGCAAGGCTCAGTGCTGGGACCCCAGTTGTTTACAATATATATTAATGATTTAGGCGAGGGAATTAAATGCAGCATCTCCAAGTTTGCAGATGACACGAAGCTGGGCAGCAGTGTTAGCTGTGAGGAGGATGCCAAGAGGATGCAGGGTGACTTGGATAGGTTAGGTGAGTGGGCAAATTCATGGCAGATGCAAATTAATGTGGATAAATGTGCAGTTATCCACTTTGATGGCAAGAACAGGAAAACAGATTATTATCTGAATGGTGGCCGATTAGGAAAAGGGGAGGTGCAACGAGACCTGGGTGTCATTGTACACCAGTCCTTGAAAGTGGACATGCAGGTACAGCAAGTGAAAAAGGCAAATGGTATGTTGGCATTCATAGCAAGAGGATTCAAGTACGGGGCAGGGGGGTTCTATTGTAGTTGTACAAGGCCTTGGTGAGACCACACCTGGACTATTGTGAGCAGTTTTGGTCCCCTAATCTGAGGAAAGACATTCTTGCCATAGAGGGAGTACAGAGAAGGTTCACCAGATTGATTCCTGGGATGGCAGGACTTTCATATGAAGAAAGACTGGATCGACTAGGCTTACACTCACTGGAATTTAGAAGATTGAAGGGGGATCTTATTTAAACATATAAAATTCTAAAGGGATTGGACAGGCTAGATGCAGGAAGATTGTTCCCAATGTTGGGGAAGTCCAGAACGAGGGGTCACAGTTTAAGGATAAAGGGGAAGCCTTTTAGGACCAAGATGAGGAAAAACTTCTTCACACAGAGTGGTGAATCTGTGGAATTCTCTGCCACAGGAAACAGTTGAGGCCGGTTCATAGGCTATATTTAAGAGGAAGTTAGATATGGCCCTTGTGGCTAAAGGGATCCAGGGGGTATGGAGAGAAAGCAGGTACAGGGTTCTGAGTTGGATGATCAGCCATGATCATACTGAATGGCGGTGCAGGCTCAAAGGGCCGAATGGCCTACTCCTGCACCTATTTTCTAAGTTTCTTATTCACCGGACAGACTCAGACACAGGATAGAAAGCATTGAGCCGGGAATCCTCCTTAGGAACAGGACGGAGTCGGGACTCTTCTTGACACAGGGCCGGGACCCCTTTTAAACACAGGACATGGATACGGAGACCACACAACTATAGACGGTACTATAACTGGGCACAAGTTTGCCCCAAGCAGCGGGAGCTCTTGACTCACCCTGGCGGGTTAACCTTGCCGGACCTGCTCGGGCAAGGGAAGGCGGCTTGCTGGTCCTTCCTTCGGGAGGAGACTTGGCTTGCTCCGGCAAGAAACCTAGTTGGCTCCGGATAGATGAATTTGACTCGCACCAGCTTCGTTAACGCTCACTCGCTGAACGGCTGAAGCCGGAAACTTATAAACTGCCGGTTCAGTCGCGAGTAAATTGCCTTTAATCACCAAGCCCAAGGGACACGGGAAAACCAGGAATTAAAGGGAAACAAGGATCCAACGGTCGGATCGTAACACAGACAAGGTAAATTTAAAGGGAACCCAATCCGGACCATGACAGTATCCACCCCCCCCCCCCCCCCCCCAATGGGAGCCTCCAGGCGACCAACAGGTTTGCCCGTATTATCAATGACCCGGGTGGTGAAGGGGGTTTTGGTCGGCGAGCAAAACAGAACAACACCTTGACCTTATATAACTGACGTATTTACCCCATCCCCCTAAACTGATAACTGGGAATTTGAGTCACTATCTTGAATTTCTAAATTGCACTCTGTGCGGGATTCTGGCTAACGGGAGTTTGAATAAACAGTGTTTGTGTCTGCTGGGTCCATGTTCGGCGAGAGCGCTCTGTCACAATGTAGGGGCAAGGCTGCTGGGGAAGGACCCTGATGCAGGGCACAAACAAAGAATGTTTGCGTGCTCGCGATGCAGATTACAAGTTTTTATCGATGCACGATAGAAAGCATTGGATATATAATGCCTTGCTATGGCAACTATTCTGCACGAAACCATAAGAATCCATAGACACAGCTTAGCACATCTCAGGAACCAGCTTCCCCTCTGCGGACTTTGTCTCGGTAAAGAGCCAGCATAACCAAACAGCCCGAATACCCCGGAGGTCCTCACATCTGTCCTCTCCAGATGCCAGAGCCTGAAAGCACCGACCACCAGGCTCAAGGTCAGCTTCGATGGGACATTTCAATGGACCTATTGTGAAATAAGCCTCTTGCCCTTACAACAGTTGAACAGTACAGCACATAAGCAGGCCAATCGGTCCATCTAGTCTATGCTGAACAATTATGCTGCCTAGTCCCATGGAAATTCAGTAGTACCAGAGCCCTTCACACCCCTCACATCCGCATAAGGGGGTGAAATCGACCCCGCATCTGCTACTTATGCTGGCAGTCCATCCACGTTCTCACCACATACTGAGTAAAAAACACTCCCTCATATTCACTCTTAACATTTCACCCTTCACCCGGTATCCTGACGTCTAGTTCTGATCGCGCTCATCCTCAGGGGGAAAGGCCTCCTTGCATTTACCCTATCCAGAACACTTGGAATTTCACAGATCCTGGAAATCGAAAGCAGCATGCACAAAATGCAGGAGGAACACAGCAGGACAGGCATCGTCCGTGAAAATGAACAAACCGTCGGCATTTTGGGACGGGAATGGAAGGCTCCAGAATGAACATGTGGATTGAGGGGAAGAAGGATAACTGGAAAGTAATAGGTGAAGCGAGGTGGGTGGGAAAGACAAAGGGCAGGAGATGAGGGTATCTGACAGGAGAGGAGAGTGAACCATAAGAGACAGGGAAGGAGAAAGGACACCAGGGGTAAGTGATAGATAAATTGAGAAGAGGTAAGAGTTCCGATTGGGGAATAGAAGAACAGGGATGGGGGAATTTTTGTACCGGAAGGAGAAATCAGTATTCATTCCATTAGGTTGGAGGCTTCCCAGACGGAATATAATGTGTTGCTCCTCACCTTGAGGGTGGCTTCATTGTGACAGAAAAGGAGGCCATAGACTGAGGTGTCAGAACGGGTTGGAAATCAGATTTCAAATGTTGTGTCACTTGGAGGTTCTGCTTTTGGCGGATGGATGGACCTTCTCTATTCCTCTCATAGCTTTGTATCGCTCCATCAAATGTCCTATTATTCTCCTGCGCTTCAGAGAATAAGGTCCCAACGTCTGTAACTTTTCCCTGTTGCTCAGGTCCCCAAGACCAACACATCTCGTCACATTTTTGGGCACTCTTTCAAACTTATTGATACCTTGGCTGCAGGAGGGTGACCAGAAATGCACAAATACCCACTTACATCTGATACAACTTGAACATAACATGCCAATTCTTGTACTCAATACTTTGATTTATGAGGACCAACGTGTCAAAATCTCTTTGGTCCTCAGGGTATATCAATGTGATGTATTTTTGGATTTGTGATATTCTACTGCGTCTGCCTCCAGAATGCCTGCATGTTGTTATGAGAAAAGATTTCTATATCATCACCTTCATTTTATATCACACTACAGTATTTAATTTATGCATTTTACTTCTTTTATCTATGCATAATTCATTTGCTGATTTGAATTTGACCCACCCCTTATATTTTGCTCATCATGGGAATTGGTTTGGAGATATATGAGGGAGACAATGTAGCCAGGTTGAGATCACACAATGACAGATTTGGAGAATCGTGACAACCCCAGCCAGACTTGACACTAATTACCACCATCCATAAACCCCTCAGCCCTGGGGATGAGCAAAGCATTCCGTCAGAACTGCCTTCACTTAACAACGTTTGTTGGAATTCAGAATTTTGAGTGGCAACACGCGACAGTATTTTTTGCATCTTTGAACAGTGACCGATCGTGAGATCAGCAGCTTGAAAAGAGGGAATTTCACTCAGGCTCGCTAACGGTGTAGAAAAGACCACAAGTCACGGTAATTTATTTGCAGCTCTGACTAAATAATTGATTAGCAAGTGCAAATTACAGGAAGGCAGGGGCAAGCACAGCAGCGATCGTCGGAGTGGACAGAGTCAGAGTGGTGATCCTGAGGCTTTATCTCTTCGAGGCCTCAGTCAGAAAAAGTGAAAAAGAAACATTTCCCTCACCCCTTCTTTACATTAGCTCAGCTGGGGCTGTAGAGATTCCAGGCAGGGCAGTTGAATGGTCCTCTTGTGGGATGTGAGAAGGCAGGGTGTCCTTCAGTATCTCTGATCATTACAATTGTGACAAGTACAGCCAGCTGCAGCTTCTAACAATCCGTGTTAAGGAGTTGGAGTGGAATTGGATGAACTCTGGATCATTCGGAAGGCTGAAGGGATGATAGATAGGACATGTAGCGAGGTAGTTACACACAAGGGCATAGGGAAGTGAGTGACAGTCAGGAAATAGAAGGGAGTTAAGGAGCCAGTGCAGAGTACCCCTGTGGCCATCCCCATCAAAATCAGGTATATTAATTTGAACACTATGGGGGCGGGGTGGGGGAGGAATATGACCTCGCAGTGGAAATTCGCAGTGGGCGTTTCTCTGTCATTGAGTCTGGCTCTGTCACCCAGAAGGGTTGGATGGAGAAAAGGCACCCTGTGTTGTTAGGGATTTGTTAGTTAGTGGAGCAGACAGGAGACTCTGTGGGCAAAAACGAGATTCCCGATGGTATGTGGCTTCCCGGCTGCCAGGTTCCGGGGCATCTCAGTTGGGAGAGTGAACACCCGGAGGTTGTGATCCATGCAGGTACCAAGGACGAGTGATGAGTTCTGCACAGGGGGTTCAGAAAGTTAATTGCTAAGTTAAAGGGCAGGACCTCCAAGTTTGTGATCCTAGGATTGGTATTCATGTCACGGGCTAGTGACACCAGAACTAGATGATTATACAGTTTAACCCATAGGTAAGGAGTTGATGTAGGATTGAAGGCATAATATTTTTGGATCACTGGGCTGTCTTCGAGGGAAAGTGGATCAGTATAGAAGGGAGGGTTGGCACCTAAACTGGTGTGGAACTAACATCCTAGCGGGAAGGATTGTTAATGGTGCACAGTGGTATTTAAACTAGAATTGCAGTGGAATGGAAAATAGAGTGCCAGAACAATTAGTGGAGAGGTTGTGGAAACAGATGTTGAAAAAACTCAAAGTCGAGAATCAAAAAGTTCAGCATGGTGTGACTATGTCCTGAGCTGTGTATATTTCAATGCAAGAAATATCATAATATAGGTGGATGAGCTCAGGCTATGGATCAGATCCTGGAATTATGACATTGTAGCCATGAGAGAAACTTGGTTGCAGGAGGGGCAGAACTGGCACCCTAATATTCAGGGGTTTTGTTGGTTTAGATGTAACAGAGCAGGAAGGGTTAAAGGAGGAAGCGTGGAGTTACTAGTCAGGGCAAATGTCACGGCAGCGGGACGTCAGGATAGATTGCTGAACTGGTCTAGAGAGGCGTTATGGGTGGAACTGAGAGATACGAAAGTTATTACCACGTTAATGGGGCGATATTACAGACCATCTGACAGTCTGCGGGATTTAGATGTAAAGAGATCGCAGACTGTTGCAATAAACATAAGGTTGGTATAGGAGGTGATTTTGCCTTTCCACTTATTGACTGGGGATCCCAGGCTATAAAAGGACTAGATGGGATAAAGTTTGTGTTCAAGAAAGTTACCTTCATCAGTACCTGGAAGTCCCAATGAGAGCGTGTGATAGGATCTGCTGTTAGGGAATGAGATAGGGCAGGTGACAGAAGTTTCTGTAGGGGAACACTGCATTTAGCCACCTTAAAGCCATTAGCTTGTTTCAAAGTAAATATGCATAAAAATGGGTCTAGTTCATGGATTGAGATTCTAAATTAGAGTAAGCCCAATTTTGATTGTATCAGAAATTATCTGGCAAGTCTGGATTGGGACAGGGTATTTTATAGCAAATGTGCACTTGGTATGTGAGAGGTGGGGGGGGGGGCTCAAAAGCGAACTTTTGAGAGTACAAAGACTGAATGTATCAGTCAGAATAAAAGGTAAAGAGAACACATGTATAGAATCTTGATTTTGAAGGGATAATGAGGCCCGGGTTAAGAGAAAGAAAGAAGGTGCATAGCAGGTAAAGGCAGGAATGTCACGGTCCGGTCCGAAGTCCACATTCCGGTTCACGGTCCGGTCCGCGGACTCCGGACTCTGGGTCCTCCGGCTGTCCCTTGTTTTGGTTGGACTTAACCATAAGCACCTGATGCTCATCTTGGGGCTGGGTATATAAGTGGCCCTGGGATTGAGTGTGGTTGGGGGTTGTCTTGTCAAGATTCCCTGGGAGCAAATGGCTGGTGGAAGGCTAGAACAGCCACTTGCCAGCTTTAGGCTGCTTTGGAGAACCATGGCTTCTGGGAGTCTTGCTGTCAGTAGTTGGAGCTGTCATTGCGGTATGGATTCAGCTGTTTCCTGGGCCAACTGGGTGGCCGTCAGCCTCTCCGAGCTAGGTGGGGATCTGGTTGTTTCAGTAGCTAGCCGAGGTTGATGGCCGTAACTGGGACTTGGAGCAACCCTGATGCAGAGATGGAACTGTCTGTTGTTCTTTGATGTTTGTCTCTTCCTGTCCTTGCCCTGTGGGGTACGTCAGGCTGTTCTGCCATTACCCTGTGGGATGATCTGTCTTGTTCTCTCCTCTGTGGGGTAAGTCAGGCTGTTCTGTTGTTGCCCTGCAGGGGGAATCTGTCTTGCCTTGTCTTTGCCTCCATCGGGTAAGTCAGGCTGTTCTGCCATTATCTGATGGGTGGACCTGTCCCACCTTGGTGTGGAGTGAAAGTTGAGTCCTGGCTTGTTGAAGGATAAGTCCCGGCTCTGTGTCTATGTACTGTCCAATCTCATGTTAGTGTCTTGTTAAAGATGAGTCCCGGCTTGTCGATGGATAAACCCTGGCTTTATATTGACGTACGGTTCCAAGTCTGCCTTCAAGACCACAGCCTCGAGCCTCAAGCTCCAAGAACCCAGGCCTCGTCACGTCTTCATCTGGTTTGGGGTCCAGGGGTCCAAGCCCAAGATAAGATCCAGGTTCTGGGTCCTTGTCCAGTTTTGGGCTAGGAGACCATGTGCAGGCTCCTTGTTCCCAGTCCCTCGTCCTGGTCCTGCTTCCCTAGTCTGTGACCTGTCCTGTGTTTTAGTTTTGTCCCGTCCCGTTCCTAGTACTTCAGTGTCTGTGTCCTGCATTTGGGTCCATTCCCAACGCCCCCCGTATGACAAGGAAGGAACAGGTGAGAAGTTTATTGAGTAGAAGTAATGCAAGAGACACATAAGCAAGTAATCAGGGAGGCTAAAAGAAGGCACGATGTTACTCTAGCAGGAATAGTGAAGCAAAATCCTAGGGGTTTTAGCGATATGTTAAAAGCAAAAGGATTGCAATGTACAAAAGAGATCCTCTGGAGGGCAGATTGCTAATCAATCTGTGGAGCAAAAACAAATGGTGGGGATTTTAATTTCTTTTTTGCATCTGTAGTTACTCAGGAGACGGACACAGATTCTATAGAAGTGAAGCAAAACACATTAACTTCATGGGTCCTGTACAGATTGCAGAGTAGGTGTTTGCTATCCTGAGGCAAATCAGGGTGGATAAATCCCCAGGGCCTTACAAGGTATTCCCTTGGACCCTAAGGATGCAAATGCAGAAATTGCCGGAGACCTAGCAGAGATATTTACATCATCATTAGTGTCAGGAAAGGTACCAGAGGATTGTAGGATACCTATGTTGTTCCACTGCTTTTTAAAAAAAGGCTCCAAATATTAACCAGCAAATTATAGTCCAGTGAGTCTGACATCAGTTGTGGGAAAGCTAAAGGAGGGTATTCTAAGGAGACCGGACATGTAAGTATTTTGATAGACATGGACTGTTTAAGGTTAGTCAGCACGGGTTCGTGCATGGTAGGTTATGTCTAATCAATTTAGTCGAGTCTTTTGAGGAAGTTACTGAAAAATTTGAAGAAGGCAAGGCATTGGATGTTGTCTACATTGACTTCAGTAAAGCCTTTGACAAAGTCCCACATGGGAGACTGGGCAAAATGGTACAGTCAATGTCCATCCAAGATGATGTAGTAAATTGGATTTGAGGCAGATGGCAGAGAGTTGTAGTAGATGATTGGCTCTCTGACTGGAGGTCTGTAGGTAGCGGAGTGCCGCAGGGTTCAGTGCCGGTCCCTTTGTTGTGTCAGTGATCTGGATGGTATTGTGGTTAACTGGATCAGCAAATTTGCGGATTACACCAAGAATGGGGTTGTAGTGGACAGTGGGGAAAGTTATCAGGGCTTGCAAAAAAATCTTTGAAAAAAGATTCTGGGAATATTGGTCCATAATTCATTGAAAGTGTCACAGGTATAAAGGCTGTAAATAAGACTTCTGCTACATTGGCCTTCGTACATAAATGTATTGAGTACAGGAGATGGAATGTTATGTCGAGGTTGTAGAAGTATTTGGTAAAGCCTGATTAGGTGTACTGTGTGCAGTTTTGGTCAACTACTTACAAGAGAGACGTAAATAAGGTTGAAAGAATACGGAGAAAATTTACAAAGATGTTGCCAGGTCTGGAGGACCTGGTTTATAAGGAAACATTGAATGGGTTACTTTATTCATTAGAACGTAGAAGACTGAGAGGAGACTTGATAGAGGTATACAACATTTTGAGGGTATAGACAGGGTTAATGTAAGCAGGCTTTTCCCACTGAGGTTCGGTGGGGCTACAACCACAGATCATGGTTTAAGGGTGAAAGGTGAATAGTTTAAGGGGTACATGAGGGGAAACTTCTTCACACAAAGGGCCGTGAGCGTGTGGAACGAGCTGCCAGTACAAGTGGTGCATGCAACCGCGATTTCAATGTTTCAGAGAGAAGTTTGGATAGGTACATGGATGCTGATGGCCCCGGTGCAACTCGAAAGGAATGAGCAGTTAAAATGGTTTCAGTATGGACTAGATGGGCCAAAGGGCCTGTTTCTGTGCTGTACTTCTCTATGACTCTGTGACTCTAATGGAGTAAAGATCCCTTACTATAGTTATGAGGGATTGTCAAGTGTTCATCTGGGGTATAATGTTCCCCCTCGTGTGCATGTGTCCACGCACACACATCTTCTGCTACTGACACACAGAGGAATTCAAACTGCGCTCAAGAGGTTGTCACCCTCTCCCTTGTTGGCATGTTAAGTATATTTCACGATCATACACAGTCACATTTCCTTTTCCAATTTCTGAGGTGGACGGAGTTGACAACGTGGAGTTTGCAATTATTTATCTCCAGATTTTAGAACGGGCTTAGTTGTACTATTTTTATTGACGAAATTATTCACTGCGCACAGGTTGCCGTCACTGGCCAAAGAAAAAATTTCCACACACTGGTCATTACAAATGAAAGGGAACTTTACCCAGTGGGGTAATATGCAGAAGATCTGAAAATCAGTCGGAATATGGTAGAGCAGAAGGACAATAATTTGTCATGGTTTTAAATAAGGGAGTGTTTGAAAACTGGAGTACAGTATATACTATATATATCTATCTCCAGGGGCGTTTCAGGAGAATGATTCCTGGAATGAAAGGGTTAACGTATGAGGAGCATCTGACGGCTCTGGGCCTGCCGCTGGAGTTTAGAAAAATGGGGGGGTGGGGGGGGATCCCATTGAAACATCGAATGTTGGAAGGCCTGCATAGAGTGGATGTGGAGAGTGTTCATATAGCGGGGGAGTCCAGAACCAGAGCGCACAGCCTCAGAAACCGGGACGTCCCTTAGAACGGAGATGAGGAGGAATTTATTTAGCCAGATGGTGGTGGATATGTGGAATACATTGACGTAGATGACTGCGGAGGTTTACGGCGAGATGACGGGAGAATGAGGTTGAGAGGGATAACTAATCAGCCATAATGGAATGGGGAGCAGACGTGTTGGGCCGAATGGACAGGTTTGCTCCTATA
This sequence comes from Hemitrygon akajei, assembly GCF_048418815.1. Lineage (NCBI taxonomy): Eukaryota > Metazoa > Chordata > Chondrichthyes > Myliobatiformes > Dasyatidae > Hemitrygon > Hemitrygon akajei. The sequence goes on from NC_133129.1 coordinate 3,507,399, forward strand.
TCTTATAATCTATGATCTGACTCCAGGCTAAACTTCCTGTTCTAATGTTTAATTCCTGTCACTGTGATCTCCACATTCTTAGCAATATCCTTTTCTTATTCCTTCACATACACGTTATCTTCCGTAGCTCCGTCAGGGTAAATCTGCTACATTATATGTATGTCTCGACACCTACAGATTTCAGTCAGTTTCTCCCCCTTTCCCTGAGTCTGGATTGACTTGTCTCACTTTCTCTTCAGGGACAGACACTTTTGCCGTGCTGATGTTGTGTCTCCCACTCGGACTGAAAACTCTCGGCTTTTTATTGATGGGCGCCGTTCTCTACTGTGATCTACTCGGGTACTGTATGTAATAATGCTGAAGGCTCATGCCGTGACGTGACTGTAATCCGATTCACTGGGACAGTCGGTGGGCGCTGGGACGTGATTCAAACACTTGAAGCGTCCCAGTCTTTAGTTGTCAACAAAATCTCGCTGCCCGATCGCTGTTTGTTGGAGCTCCGCAGAAATACTCATCAGAGTGACTACTACATCATAAGAGTGACTGCTTCAGAAGTGTTTGTAAGCTGTTTAGCGTTTTGAGATACCTTTTGGATTGAATGTACCCGCTAAATACCTACTGAATGAGAGACAAATGTGAGGATCTGCAGGAGGGATGGGTTAGGACGCCACAGTAGCGCAGCGGTTAGCACGATGCGATTACACATTGGGCGTCAGTTCGAAGTTCATTTCTGGTGTCCTTTGTTAGGAACTGTGTACGTTCTTCCCGTGTGCGGGTGGGTTTCCTCCAGCTGCTACGGTTTCCTCCCACAACCTAAAGACGTCAGCAGGTTAATTGTTAATTGTAAATCGTCCGGTGGTTAGGCTGGGATTACATCGGTGAGGTGCTAGGTGTCACGGCTCGGTGGGTGGGCTGGTAGGGACTGTTCAGCCCTGTGTCTGTAAACCATCACATAATAAATAATAGCTTGAGCTTAGAGAAGGCTGACAGCTCGGCACAACATCGTGGGCCGAAGGGCCTGTACTCTGCTGTAATGTTCTATGTTCTAACTACAAATCTAATCTCTGATGTGCACAAAATGTCACCCCGGACCTCCGCAGAAAAAGCAATACAGGAAAGTCTCGACTCCCGCCATCCCACGTGCTCTGGGATCAGGGCACTCAGTCAACCCGAGGTGATTCTGCTCTTCTCATTCTCCACAAAGCTCGCCCACGAGGCAAATCTCTCAGAGATCTGGCTCCTGACTGAATCTCTGCCATATCTCCCTTCACCGTAATCCAGTTTAAACTGTCGTCATAACCGCTTCAAACATATTAACAATCGAAAAGTGATTCAACTCACGTAACTTTTTCTTATATTACTGATAATCAGGTTCCTCCTTAATTTACAACCTTGATCCATTACAGAGTACGTTGCATTTACGTAGCACCTAGGATTTTTGTACCCACTTCCTTCTGTTGCCGAATAATCCTCGGAAACCCAACACTCAATGTCTTTGTCCTAGAAATTGCATCACAGCCAGGATTACTTCACTCTGCCATTCACACAAAGACGTCCCTCTAGATCAGAGATTACAAGAAATTTCCTTACACCACAGGTGGCTGAATCTGTGGAACTTACTGTAATGAAACCCAATTTCCCTCGGGATCAATAAAGTATGTCTGTCTGTCTGTCTTGGTCAGGCAGAATCATACGGGATGAGGGCAGGAGAGTGTGGTTGATAGGGATAGTAAATTAACCACAGTCGAATGTCAGAGCAGAATAGAATGGCTGAATCTTCTATTTCTGCTCCTTTCTTTTATGGTCTTAATCTAAGAACCATACTATTCGATCAATACTATCCTATAGCCTAAGGCCATTCAGCTTCCTATCAACACCACTACCTATATCAGTTGCAGAGAATTCCACAGATCCACTGATCTCTGGCTAAAAAAATTCCTCCTTACCTCTGTTCTAAAATGTCGCTCCTCAGTTTTGAGGCTGTGCCCTCGAGTTCTGTGAGAATGAGGAATTTTGCAGGAATGTGGCAAGTGCGCATTTGGCGGATTGATGCAACACGTACCACACGCTGGAGGAACTCAGCAGGTCAGACAGAATCTGTGGAAACGAGCGTCAACGTTTCGGGCCGAGACCCTTCGTCAGGACTGAAGAGGGAGGGGGCAGGGGCCCTATAGAGAAGGTGAGGTGAGGGTGGGAAGGAGAAGGCTGGTAGGTGCCGGTGAAAATCCAGTAAGAGGAAAGGACAAAGGGCGGGGGAGGGGAAGCAAGGAGGCGATAGGCAGGAAAGGTGAAGAAGGAACGTAAGGGGAAAGCTCTATGGGTAGTAGGAGGAGGCGGAACCATGAGGGAGGTGATAGGCAGCTGGAAGAGGAGGCAGAGTGAAAGTGGGATGGGGGAAGGGAGAGGGAGGGAATTACTGGAAGTTGGAGGATTGGATGTTCATACCAAGGGGCTGGAGACTACCCAGACGGTATATGAGGTGTTGCTCCTCCAACCTGAGTTTGGCCTCTTCATGGCAGTAGAGGAGGCCATGTATGGACATATCCGAATGGGAATGTGAAGCAGAGTTGAAGTGGGTGGCAACCGGGAGATCCTGTTTCTTGTGGCAGATGGAACGCAGGTGCTCAATGAAGCGGTCCCCCAATCTGCGTCGGGTCTCTCCGATGTAGAGGAGGCCGTACCGGGAGCACCGAATGCAATAGATGACCCCAACAGACTCAGAAGTGAAGTGTTTCCTCACCTGGAAGGACTGTTTGGGGCCCTGAATGGTGGTAAGAGAGGAGGTGTAGGGACAGGTGTAGCACTTACACTTGCAGGGATAAGTGCCAGGTGGGAGATCTGTGGGGAGGGATGAGTGGACCAGGGAGTCGCGGAGGGAACGATCCCTACAGAAAGCAGAGAGGGGTAGAGAGGGAAAGATGTGCTTAGTGGTGGGGTCCTGTTGAAATTGGTGTAAGTGGTGGAGGATAATGTGCTGGATCTGTAGACTGGTGGGGTGGTAGGTGAGGACAAGGGGAACTCGGTCCCTGTTGTGGTGACGGGAGGATGGGGTAAGGGCCGAAGTGCGGGAAATGAAGGAGATGCGGGTGAGGGCATCATTGATGACGGCAGAAGGGAATCCACGATCCTTAAAGAAAGAGGACATCTGAGATGTCCTGGAACAGAAAGCCTCAACCTGGGACCAGATGCGGCGGAGACGAAGGAACTGGAAATAGGGAATAGCATTTTTGCATTTGGCAGGATGGGAAGAGGGATAGTCGAGGTAGTTATGAGAGTCCTTCGGTTTATAGAAGATGTCAGTGGACAGTCTGTCTCCAGAGATCGAGAAGGGGAGAGAAGTGTCAGAGATGGACCAAGTGAATTTGAGGGCTGGGTGGAAGTTAGAGGCAAAGTCGATGAAATTGATGAGCTCAGCATGAGTGCAGGAAGCAGCACCAATGTAGTTGTCAATGTATTGAAGGAAAAGTTGGGGAACAGCGCCCGTATAGATTTGGAGCATAGACTCTTCCACATAACCAACAAAGAGGCAGGCATAGCTGGGGCCCATGCGAGTGCCCATAGCTACACCCTTGGTCTGAAGAAAGTGGGAAGAGTCGAAAGAGAAGTTATTAAGTGTGAGTACCAGTTCCGTTAACCGGAGGAGTGTGGTGGTGTTGGGGAACTGGTGAGGTCTATTGTCCAGAAAGTAGCGGAGGGGGTTGAGGCCTTCTAGATGGGGAATGGAAGTGTATAAGGATTGGACATCCATTGTGAAAATAAAGCGGTCAGGACAGGGGAACTGGAAGTTATTGAAGTGGTGGAGGGCATGGGATGTATTCTGGATGTAGGTGGGGAGGGACTGAACTATGAGTGACAAAATGACAAAATGTGATGCTGAAGCTTTATAAGGCACTGGAAGGGTGGAGCAAAATGAAGATGGCGCCAAATGGCGACTCTTTTGCTTGCATCTTCCAAAACAGCTCTATTTCTATCTTTGATATGTCTTTTCTCGCTTTTGAAGGATCTTTTTAAGACCCTGACCCAGAGTTACACCCTGACTTTGGTTCTTTGCGGGAATGGGACCCGCTCTCAGGGCCTCACGACCGGCGCTTTTTGATACCCCAAGGACGAGGCCTGCAAGCTCGCCTTCAGGGTGCCGGATTTTCGTGGTTCTGGAGACGGGGAATTCAAGGCCGGTGCCCCTGACTGAGGCATTGCGGGAGAACATGGAACATCAGGAGCAGTGGGTTAGCTGCCTGTTGTGTTCCAGAACCAGAGGCCACAGTTTAAGAATAAGCGGTTACGCCATTTAGAACAGAATTCAGGAAAAACCTTTTCACCCAGAGAGCTGTGGATCTATGGAATGCTCTGCCTCAGAAGGCAGTGGAGGCCAATTCTCTGGATGCTCTCAAGAAAGAGTGAGGTAAAGTTCTTAAAGATAGCGGAGTCAAGGGATATGGGGAGAAGGCAGGAATGGGGTACTGATTATGGATGATCAACCATGATCACATTGAATGGCGGTGCTGACTCAAAGGGCCAAATGGCCTACTCCTGCACCTATTGTCTATTGTGTGTCCAAGACGTGGTCCTCGGGGCCGATTCTCTGGGCGCAGAGCTCGGAAAATGCGACGCAGCAAACTTTTAACATCATAAATCAGTTGTTCATTATGCATCCCCTCTCGCTGAGATATGGGAACATCTCTTTTTCCCTTATAAGTGGGAGAGGGAACCTGTGGTATGTCGAATTACCAGGGGAATGGATAGTCTTTGGGGTACTGCAAGTCTGTGTCTTTATTGATGCTTTGCTGGGGGGGGGGGGCTTTGCCTTGCTGCTGCTTGTGCGAGGGAGGGGGGAGCCGGGGAGGGCTTTGGGTTCTAACGTTTAACTGTCATTCATGCTTTGGGGCACTCGTCTGTTTTCATGGATGTTAGCGAAGAAAAAGAATTTGTATATTGTATAGATTTCTCTGGCATTAAATGTACCTATTGAACCTATTGGTGAGGCCTCATCATGAGTATTGTGACCAGTTTTGGACTCCTCATCTGAGAAAAGAGGTGCTGGCATTGGGGAGGGTTCAGGGCAGGTTCACAAGGAAGATTCTGGAAACAAAAGGATAATCATATGACAAACGTTTGATGCTCTGGGACTGTACTCACTGGAATTTAGATGGATGGGGGGGGGGGTTCTCATTGAAACCTTCCAAATGTTGAAAGATCTGGACAGAGAAGATATGGAAAGGAAGTTTTCCATAGTGGGGGTGTCTAGAACAAGAGGGCACAATCTTAGGATAGAGGGGTGTCCATTTAAAACAGAGATGTGGAGACATTTCTTTAGTCAGAGGGTGATGAATTTGTGGAATTTGTCACCACAGGCAGCTGTAGTGACCAAGTCACTGGGTTTTTTAAGGCAGTGAGTGATAAGTTCTTGACTGGACAGGGCATCAAAGGTTACGAGGAAGGGGCTGGGGAGCGGGGCTGAGGAGGGAGAGAAAGGATTGACCAGGATTGAATGGCGGAGCAGACGATGGGCCAAATGGCCAAATTCTGTGCCTATGACTTATAGTCTTGTGGACATATTATGTCTTGCATCCTGAGACCACTCCTGATTTTCTTGGAGATGTTATCGATATTCTGAGATTTATGGATTGGACTGTAGTTCATATTGGCCTCTTACAGTTCTATGTTTTTTCTCGTGGTCTCGCCCATTATTTCTTGCTGCAGATTGGCGGGCTGGGGTTTGGGTGATCTGTAGTTTTTGTGTAAGGGAGGGTTTGGGGTGTTAGCGGTTTGTGGGTTTTTGTTTATTTCTTTTCATGCAGGAGAGCATTGATGTCTTCCAACATATGATTTTCTGTGCTCTATGGTGGGGAGGACGTTGCGTGTGACGGACAGGGCTGTATACATCACTCTTTGTCGGTTTTACATTCTTGGGCATCGGTATTTCCTCTCATTATTATTAGAGAAAACAGATCTTCTCTGACTGCCATTTATTGATGAAGTTTCGATCTGCTGTTTGTCGGAGTGTTTCCAATTTCCAACAAACGTTACACAGAAGACAATACAATATGAGCTAATACAGTGAGAGTGAGAAAGGGTTTTTGCATGAACCAAAATTTACACATGGACTGTTTAATCTCTGGAATGTGTTTGATGCATTGACACAGGTACCTAGATAGGCAAGGCGTAGAAAGATATCAAGTCAAGTCAAGTCACTTTTTATTGTCATTTCGACCATAACTGCTGGTACACTACATGGGAAAAATGAGACAATGTTTTTTCAGGACCATGCTGTTACATGATACAGTACAAAAACTAGACTGAACTACGTAAAATACAACACAGAAAAAAAACTACACTACACTACAGACCTACCCAGGACTGCATAAAGTGCACAAAACAGTGCCGGCATTACAATAAATAATAAACAAGACAATAGGACAGTAAGGTGTCAGTCCAGGCTCTGGGTATTGAGGAGTCTGATAGCTTGGGGGAAGAAACTGTTACATGGTCTGGTCATGAGAGCCCGAATGCTTTGGTGCCTTTTCCCAGACAGGATTGAGAGACATGTGGCTGTAGTGTGAAATGTTAATTTCATTCAAGTTCAATTGTCATTCACCCGTGCACTTGAAAACAATCAAATGAAACAGTGTTCCTCTGGGTCCAAGGTGCAAAACGCACCTGTTGACAGTCTTGCCTGACAGTGTATTGTCTCCTTGCAATTTCCCTACCAAGGTGTAAAACCCCACTTTTATCTGAGTTAAACTCCATCTGTCCAGATCTACTACTGATATATATCGTATTGTATTCTTTGCCAGTCTGCTACACAACCCACAATCCACTAATCTTAGTGTCATCTACAAACTTAATAACCCACCAATCTACATTTGTATCCAGGTCATTTACGTACATCACAAACAGCAGAGGTCCCAACACAAAACCCTATGAAACATCCCTAATTACAGAGCTCCAGCTCAATTAAACCCCTTCAATCACTCATGTGGCAGCAGCCCAATGCAGAGATGTTTGAAAGGTTCAGTTGTTGCTCAGAACAAACTTCGGAATGGGGAAGACGTGATCTAAATGCCTTTGACTGTGGAATGTTTGATTATCTGTCACATTTCATGTCTGTTGTACCTCTTCCTCTATATGAAATTGTGTGTGATAGGGTATTGTCATATTCTTGCCAGTGTGTTTACACGACTTAGTTCACAGTGAGTTTGTAAAGGCTTTTGTAGTTAAGACCACAACACATAGGAGAATAATTTGGCCGTTCGACCCATCGACTATCCCCTGCTATGTCATCATGACTATTTTATTATCCCACTGGATCCCTCTCTTCTGCCTTCTTCCCCTAACCTTTGATGCCCTGACACCAATAACCTATCCTCCTCAACTTTAAATATGCTCAATGATTTGGCATACACAACCGTTAGTGCCAATGAATTCCACAATTCATTACCACCTGCCAAACCATATTCCTCCTCAGCTCTGTTCTAAATAGAAATCACTCAATTCTGATTCTTGCCCTCTGGTCCTAGACTCATCCACATTAAAAACATCGTCCCCACTTCAACTCTATCTCAGGCTTTCAATATTCAACAGGATTCAGTGAGATGTCCCCTCATTCTTCCAAACTGCAGTGAGGACAGGCCCAGAGCTGTCAAACGATTCTCATGTGTTAACCATTTCACTCCTGGAATCTTTCTTGTCACCCTCCTCTAGGTCCCCCCCAATGCCAGCAGGGCTTTCATCAGAGAAGGAGAACAAACTGTTCCCAAACTGCTCCATTGCTACAAATAGCACAAGCACTACCTTAAGCTTTGTGTATGTGTGTTGGTTGGGGAGGGTGTGCAGTTTAAAGAGCAGGGCAGGTTTGTTTTACACAGAATATGGTGAGTGCATTGAGGCACACTTTGCAGTTGTTGCCTTAAGTTCTTAGAATAACTTTACCCTCTGTTCCACCTCTTCTTCTTTTCAGTGGTCAACAGTGTGGTTCCTGTGAGTCGTAAGTGCAGTTTGACTGTTCCTCAATATTCTATAGCAACTGAATAAAAAGTCAGTATTTCAGGGTCAGGAAGTAAAGTGCAGTGAGTGAGAAGTCCAAAGCACTGAGGAGAGGGTGAAGGACTCTAGGGTTGTCTTTGCAGTTTCCTGTAGTTAGTGTCAGGGTAGGGTACCAATAGCAGATTCATCCTTCACTTTAGTTGTTCATACTCAATGTGACGTACAAGACCTCTGGCCACAGCCATGGGACACACGTGGTACCACACCGAAGATACTTTAAATTTCCCTAGCTCCAAGTGAAGTGAACATTACAGAATTGTCTCCAGCATAGAATGCAGAGGCGGCCGAGTCCCAAAATATTTTCAAGAAGGATGTAACCAAGAAATTGTTACTTTTTTACATTCTACTTGGTCTTGTTCTAAAATTCAACCTTTTTGGACAAATTTAAGAGTTTTATTGGAACAAATTATTGGAATACAACTTCCACATAATCCAATATTACTTTTACTAGGTGATATTGAAGGGATAAAACCGATATCCAAATTGAATAAATATCAGAAAGAATTTATAAAAATTGCATTGGCAGTAGCCAAAAAAGCTATTGCAGTTACTTGGAAATCAGATACATATTTAAGTATAGATCGTTGGAAGAAAGAAATTTATGGCTGTATTCCACTTGAAAAAATTACTTATAATTTAAGAGATAAATATGAAACATTTTTGAAAATTTGGCGCCCTTATTTACAAAAGATAGGATTAAATATATAGATGCTCCGAAGATGAAATAATTGGTTACTTGGGGAAAGAAATAAATAGATATACTAAAGTTATTACGAACTCCATGGAGCATGTGGGGATCTTCCAATATCCAGGCATTCCTTTTTTTTTCTTTCTTTCTTCGTTTTTTCTATAGGGATGTTAGGGGGGCAGGGGTTAAGGGGAGGGGGGATGGGTAACACATATTTTCTTTTTCACACACTTTTATTCTGTAACTATTTGAAAACACAATAAAAAAAGTTTATAAAAAAAAGGAACAATTTCATAATGCCAAATCATAAATAAAGGGGGTCTGGAAATCTAGAGTAACACATACAAATTCTGGTGGATCCCAGCAGGTCTCGCAGCATCAATGGAAAGGAATAAACACCTGAGTCATGATGAAATATCTTGGCCCAAAACGTCGACTTCCTTTCATAGATGCTGCCTGACTTGCTGAGTTCCTAAATAATGTCTCACTGCCAAAGGTATTGTGGTTAAGGATCCTGAAGTCGACGGTCAGCCATGGTCATATTGACAGCTGGAGCAGGGCAGGACAACCGAATGCCCCCTATCTGTTAACTGGGCTCAGGGTGGGGGGTGGATGAAGAGGAGGGACTGTTCCTGAGAGGGAAACAGGGTGGTGGAGCTGGGAGGTGTGCAGAGTGATGGTGAGGCTGTGGAATGGTTTTTGGAGGGACTATTCCTGAGACAGAATCAGGGAGGTAGAGCTGGGGTACATGTGAGGTGCGAGGGAGGCTGTGAAATGGACTCTGGTGTCAGGCCAAGCTCATGGGAAGGATAGATCCTTCAATTGTAAGGACATTTGTACACTGCCTGCCTCCCAGCACATAGATTCCTTACGCTAATGGTGCATTTCACGTGTAATTAATACATAATTGTATCTGAATCTGAATTGAGGTGATTGCAGATGACTTGAGTCTGTGCTTCCAGATTCCCTGCAAAGTTCAAACTAATTACCAAAGTACGTATATATCACCACATACAACCCCAAGGTTCACTTTCATGCAGCGATCCAATGGTTTAATGGTTCAATGGTTGAATTTAATATCAGAGAATGTATTCCGCATACAATAGAGGGCTATGGGTAACCCGAGTAATTTCTAAGGTAGTGACATGTTCAGGACAACTTTGTGGGCCGAAGAGCCTGTATTGTGCTGCAAGTTTTCTATGTTTCTATACAACCTGAAATTCTTTCTCTTTGAAGACATCCATGAAGCAGAAAGAAAGCCTTCAAAGAATGAACGATAGAAAATCCCAGAATCCCAAAGACCCCCACTGCCCACTCACTCAGAGGCAACAACAAAAGCATCAACCAACCAGAGTGCTAAGCACACACCCCTGAGGTGCACCAGTATTGAATGTGAGTGAGGAGGATATGTTGTCACCAACCCACGCTGATTGTGGTCTTCTGGTTAGAAAGTCGAGGATCTAATTGCAGAGGGAGGTACAGAGGCCCAGGTTCGGCAACTTCTCAATCAGGAGTGTTGAAATGATGGTGTTAAATGCTGAGCTGTAGTCGATGAACAGCATCCTGACATAGGTGTTTGTATTGTCCAAGTGGTCTAAGGCCGTATGAAGAGCCATTGAGATTGCATCTGCTGTTGACCTATTGTGGTGATACGCAAATTGCAGTGGGTCCAGTTCCTTGCTGAGGCAGGAGTTCAGTCTCGTCATAACCAACCTCTCAAAGCATTTCTTCACTGCTGATGTGAGTGCTACTGGGCGATAGTCATTAAGGCAGCTCACATTATTCTTCTTAGGCACCGGTATAATTGTTGCCTTTTTGAAGCAAGTGGGAACTTCCGCCTGTAGCAGTGAGTTTGAAAATGTCCTTGAATGCTCCCGACCTTCCGCCTTGCGAGGGTTCAACCTCTTTAAAGATAGCCTAACACTGGTCTCCGAGTCAGAGGTCACAGGGTCATCCGGTGCAGCAGGGATCATCACAGCTGTAGTTGTGTTCTCCCTTTCAAAGTGGGCATAGAAGGTGTTGAGTTCATCTGGTACTGAGGCATCGTGTCCATTCATGCTATTTGGGTTTCGCTTTGTAGGAAGTAATGTCTTGCATACCCTGCCAGAGTTGCCGTGCATCCAATGTCACCTCCAACTTCATTCAAAATTGTCTCTTTGCCCTTAAAATAGCCCTCCGCGAGTCAGAACTGGTTTTTTGGAACAGACCTCGGTTGCCAGTCCAGAATGTCACAGATGTAGCCTTCAGCAAATGATGTACCTCCTGGTTCATCCACAGCTTTTGGTTTGCGAATGTAAAGCGAGTCTTTGCAGGCACCACACACACACACACACACACACACACACTCACACTCACACACACTCACACACTCTCACATGCGCACACACACTCACACACTCTCACACACGCGCGCGCACACACACTCACACACGCGCACACACACACACACACACTCATACACACACACCCTCTCACACACACACACACACATACACACAGACACTCACACACGTGCACACACACACACACACACACTCACATACACTCTCATACACACTCACACACACGTTTCAATGAAGTCAGTAACAATGGATACATGCTCATCCAGATTCCAAGATGAATCCCTGAATACAGTCCAGTCCACTGATTCAAAGCAGTCCTACAAAGGCTCCTGGGCTTCCCTTGACCGTACCTTCTTGGTCCTCACTACTGGTGCAGCAGTCTTCAGCCTCTGCCTGTACTCAGGGAGTCGTAGTACAGCCAGGTGATCAGACTTCCCGAAGTGAGGGCATGGAATAACACCGTAACCATTCTTGATGGTGGTGTAACAATGGTCCAGTGTGTTGTTTCCTCTGGTATTGCAAGTGATCTGTTGATGGTAATTGTTGAGTGTTTTTTTTAGACTGGCCTGGTTAAAATCCCCCAAAACGATGGTGAAGGCATTAGGGTGTGCTGTTTAATGCATGTTAATCCCAATGCCCAGATCATCTAAAGCCTGATTGACATTGGCCTGAGGTGGAATGTATACTGCTAACTAAATGACCCAGGAGAACTCCTGTGGTAGCTAAAATGGATAACATTTAACCACTAGCTATTCCAGGTCTGGTGAGCAGAATTGGGACAGCACTGATATATTTGTGAACCAAGAGGAGTTCAACATGAGGCATACTCCTCCACCTCTGCTTTTGAGACACTCTACAGATCTATCCTGACAGTGTATAGGAAACCCATCAATCAGGATCGCTGCATCCAGTACAGAAAGGGTTAACCAGGATTCTGTGAAACAAAGGACACACACGATCCTAATGTCCCTCTGATTCAGTACCCTAACTCTGAGATCATCGATTTTATTCACCAGAGACTGCACGTTCACCAGCAAGATGGTCGGTAGAGGGTGTTTAAATCCCCGTTTCCTTAAACGTACTTGTGTTCCTGACCTGCAGCCACATTTCCTGTGTGGAATCCAGCGAGGAATGCATCCACAATTGGTATTGTTTCTGTCTGTTTCAAGCAGCAATAGTTCATTTAACCGCATTAAGACATCTTTGTTGACTACACTGACCGTGGAAGCGGTTGTGTTTTTAGCTGTATCAGGCTGAAAAGAGAATATTTAATCGTATCCAATGAGAGTTCTGCTGCCACACAAGTTGCCTTAAGGCACCCCAGATTGAAAAAAAAATGATATGCAGCATAAAATGAAGCGGTCTGAACACTGACCCCTGTGGAACACCACTAGTCACTGGCAGCCAACCAGAAAAAGATCCTTTTATTCCCACTCGCTCCTTTAAGGAAACCATGCTGACTTTGTCCTCTCTTGTCCTGTGTCACCAAGTACTGCATAACTTCATCCTTAACAATTCATTCAATCAACTTCCCAGCCACTGAGGTCAGGCCAACTGATTTATAATTTCCTTTCTGCTGCCTTCCTCCTTTCTTAAAGAGTGTAGTGACATTTGCAATTTTCCAGTCCTCTGGCACCATGCCAGTCCAATGATTGATTTGAAAGATCGTTATAAATTCCTCCAGAATCTCGACTGTTACCTCTTTCAGAACCCTAGGGTGCAGTTCATCTGGTCCAGGTGACTAATATACCCTTAGATCTTTCAGCTTTTTGAGCAAGTTCTCCCTTGTAATAGTAACTGCACCCACTTCTTTTCCCTCACACCCTTCAACATCTGGAACACTGTGAGTGTCTTTCACAGTGAAGCCTGATGATTCATCAATCATCTCCTTATCCCTCGTTATTATTTCTCCAGCCTCATTTTCTAGCGGTCCGAAATCCACTCTCATCTCTCTTTTAATTTTTACATATTTGAAAAAGCTTTCACTACCCACCTTGATATTGCTTGCTAGCCTGCTTTCATATTTCATCATTTCCCTCCTAAAGATTCTTTCAGTTGATCTTGGTAGGGTTTTAAAAGCTTCCCCATCTTCTGTCTTCCCACTCATTTTTGCTTTGTTGTATGTCCTCTCTTTTGCTTTTACCTTAGCTTTGACTTTCCTTGTCAGCCACAGTTGTACTATTTCCCCATTTAAGTATTTCTTCATTTTTGGAATACATCTATTCTGCTCCTTCCTCATTTTTCCAGGAACTCACACCATTGTGGCTCTGCTGTCATTCCTGCTAGCAAATTCTTTAACTTTACTTTGGCCCACTCCTCTCTCATACCACTGTAATTTCCTTTACTCCACTGAAAGACTGCTACATCAGACTTTACTTTCTCCCTATCAAATGTCAAGTTGAACTTAATCATATTGTAATTACTGTCTCCGAGGGGTTCTTTTACCTTAAACGCCCTTATCACCTCCAGTTCATTACAAAACATCAAGTTCAGTATAACTGATCCCCTATTAGGCTCAATGACAAACTGATCTAAAAAGCCATCTCTTAGGTGTTCAACAAACTCACTTTCTTGAGATCCATGACCAACCTGATTTTCCAATTGACCTGCAAGTTGAAATCTCCCATGATAAACATAACATTGCTGTTTTGACATACTCTTTCTATTTCCCATTGTAATCTGTTGTTCACATCCAAGCTACTGTTGGGAGACTTGTATATAAGTACCATCAAGGTCCTTTTACCTTTGCAGTTTCTTAACTCAACCCACAAGGATTCAACATCTTCTGATCCGATTTCACATGTTTATATTGATTTGATGCCATTCTTTACCAGCAGAGCCACACCACCCCCTCTGCCTACCTTCCTATCCGTCTGATACAATGTGTAGTCTTGGTCATTTGGCTCCCAACTACAACCATCCTTCAGCCATGAATCAGTGATGACCACAACATCATTCCTGACAATCTGTAATAGTGCAACATGATCATCCACCTTATTTCTTATGCTCTGTGCATTGAGATATAACACTTTGAGTATCATATTTACTATTTTGGATTCTGCATCCCAAATGCACCGATACTCACTCTGCTGGTCTACAATTACATCCTATCATCTGCCTATCCTTCCTGACAGCCTGACTGAATTCTATCTTTGCTTTTTTACCATCCATCCTTTCCTGAGTCACTTCACTCCAGTTCCCACCCCAATGCCAGATTAACTTAAACCCTCCTCAACAGCTCTAACAAACCCACCCATGAGAATATTGTTCTCATTTGGGTTCAGGTGCACTCATCACTTTTATGCAGGTCATACCTCCCCCAGATCCCAATGATCCAGGAACCTCAGTCCTGCCCCACTGCACCAGCATCTCAGCCACACATTAATTTTCCAAAACATTCTGTTTCTACTCTCACTGGCGCATGGCACAGACAGCAATCCAGAAATTATATCCAGATTTAATCCAGATTTCTAACCTAGCTCTCTAAATTTTCTTTTCAGGACCTCCTCTTCACATTTTGTTCCTATGCCATTGGTACCAATATGTACCAAGACATCTGGCTGCTGTCCCTCCCCCCTCCAAAATGTTGCAGACGCAATCCGAGATGTCCCTGACCCTGGCACCTGGGAGACAACGTACCATTCAGGCATCCCGTTCACATCCACAGAATGTTCACCTGTTCCCCTGACTAATGAGTCCCCTATCACTACTGCTGCCCTCTTCTTCCTCTTTCCTGTGCAACCCGTCTCTTTTGAACAGGTCATACCTCCCCCAGAAGAGATCCCAATGATTCAAGAACCTGAAACATCAAAGGGAGGCAATGGGCGGGCAAGGAGATGAGGTGAGGCAGGGAAAAGGGGATGGGCAATAGTGAAGGAGGGGGTAGGGTGGGAGCCACTGCAGAATGTTCATGCCATCAGGTTGGGGGCTACACAACCAGAATATAAGGTGTTGTTCCTCCAATCTAGGTGTGGTCTCATTGCAATAGTGGAGGAGGCCATGGATGGACACAATGGAATTAAAATAGGTGGCCACTGCGAGATCCTGCTTTTTCTGGCAGATGGAGCATAGGTGCTCGGCAAAGCGGACTCCCAATCTACGTCAGGTTATGTAGGGGGCCACATCAGGAGCAGCAAACACAGTATATCACCCCTACAGACTCACAGGTAAGTGTTGCCTCATCTGGAGGGGCTGTTTAGGGCCCTGAATGGTAGTGAGGGAGGAAGTGTAGGGACAGGTGTAACACTGCTTCTGCTTGTAAGGATAAGTGTCAGGAGGGAGATCGTGGGGATGGATGAATGGACAATGGAGTCATGTAGGGATTGATCCCTTTGGATAGTGGGGGGGTGGGGAGATGGAAAGGTATATTTGGTTGTGGGATCCTGTTGGAGGTGGCAGAAGTTCCAGAGAATTATATGCTGGATGCAGAGGCTGGTGGGGTGGTAGGTGAGGACAAGAGGAACCCTATCCCTGATAAGGTGGCTGCAGGATAGAGTAAGAGCCCAAAATGTCAACTAGACATTTGAAGCTGCCTGTCCTGCTGAGTTCCTCCAGTATTTTGAGAGCATTGCTTGGATTTCTAGCATTTGCAGATTTTCTCTTGTTTGAGAGTTATAGGGAAGTAGCCACCCCTAGGTTGCAGGAAGTGAGTAGTTGGGTGACTGTCAGGAGAAATGGAAATGTGAACAGGCAGTTTGTGCAGAGCACCCCTGTGGCCATTCCCCTCAATAGTAAGTACACCGTTTTGGATTCTGTTGTGGCACACGACTTCCCAAGGAATGCCACGGAGACCGGGTTACTGACACTGAGCATAGGTCTGTGGTGCAGAAGGGAAAGAGGACAGCGGTAGTGATAGGGGACTCATTAGTCAGGGGAACAGGTGAACATTCTGTGGATGTGAACGGGATGCCTGAATGGTACGTTGTCTCCCAGGTGCCAGGGTCAGGGACATCTCGGATTGCGTCTGCAACATTTTGGAGGGGGAGGGACAGCAGCCAGATGTCTTGGTACATATTGGTACCAATGGCATAGGAACAAAATGCAAAGTTGTCCTGAAAAGGGAATTTAGAGAGCTAGGTAGAAGCTGAGAAGCAGGACATCCAGGGTAATAATTTCAGGATTGCTTCCTGTGCCATGCACCAGTGAGGGTAGAAACAAGATGTTTTGGCAAATTAATGTGTGGCTGAGAAGCTGGCGCAGGGGGCAGGACTTGAGGTTCTGGGGTCATTGGGATCTCCTCTGGGGGAAGGCAGGACCTGCATAAAATTGATGAGTTCACCTGAACCCGAACGGGACCAATATTCCCATGGGCAGGTTTGTTAGAGCTGTTGGGGAGGGTTTAAACTAACTTGGTAGGGGAGTGGGAACCGGATTAAAGGGACCCAGGAAAGGATGGATGGTAAAAAATTAAAGATGGGAGTTGGACAAACAGTCCATAAGGAATGTGTATATATAACTCACGGAAGATCGCCTGTCCTTCTCTCAGCTCCCAGTGAGAGTGTCTCTGTGATGACTGGAACCGAGGGAGCTTCGGCCACGTTACCCTGTGTGTTCACACGGCCTCAGCAGAGCCTCACCGCACACACGGTGACGTGGATGAGGAAGAATCCCTACCGACACATCGTCACCTTCGGGCGTATTCGAAATGGATCGTGGGCAGCGGAAAATGGAGTGACTCGGTACAAGCTTGTCAGGGACCCAGAGGGGGGAAACATCTTGATCAGGATAAAGCAGCTGAGTGAGGGAGACAGTCACAGCCACCTGCGTCTGGCTGAGTTCGGGAAAGGGAAGCATGATTACTCATCCTACGTCAAACCCCCATTTAACCATGTGATCCAGAGTGAGATCCGGCTGCAGGTAAGAGACCATTGATACGTTCTGGAGGGGACAGGGTGGGTTTTGGGGGCAGCAAGTGAAGCCTGCTACCATTATCCTTTCTCTAATCAACCCCACTCCCCTGTTTATCTGTCTGTCCCCGAGTGAGATCTGACTGTAGCTCAGACCCGGAAAAGAACCCGTCGCCACATTCAAGTTCAAGTTTAATTGTCAATCAGCCACACGTACATACAGCAAAACAAAACAGCGTCCCTCCAGGGCCTTGTCTGAGCCTGGGAGGAATGAGTGGAGTTCTAACGGAGGATCAGGAAGCTTCCCAGAGAAGATGCACACTCAACGTTTCATGAATAGCTTCTTCCTTTCTGCTGTCAGATTTCTCAATGGACAATCAGAAAAGTGAGGACCAGCTCACTTTGTTTCCTTTTTTCCCCTTTTTTTTTTTAATTAGTTTTTCTATACATTTTCTACATTGCTACAGATTAAAATAAAACCCAGATCGAAATGAAGAACATTAATACAGTGCAAAAATAAACATACAATAATAATATAATACAAAAGAAGATAATTGAGAAAGCACCCAAATTGAAGATATGTAAAATTAGTATCCTCCCCAAACCCCGCAACAAAAAAGAACTCCAGACCAACCACAACACAATCTAGAGAGTATACATCAGGACATTCAAACCCCCAAAACTGTAAATACACTTGGCAACAGAAGATATTAATGCCTACTACCAACAGAAAAGGAGCTGAAAGCAAGGGACCGAAAAAAAAAACCTTAGTTAAGAGGAAGGTTATGACAATACTCAATAAAAGGTCCCCAGTCCTTATGGAACTTTGTATCCGAATTAAGAACTGAATAATGAATTTTTTCAAGGTCTAAGCAGGACATAATATCATTAAGCCATTGAGCATGCCTGGGCAGGGCAACATCCCTCCATCTAAGGAGGATTAAACGTCTAGCCAGGACAGAAGCAAAAGATAATATTCGACACTTAATCGAACTCAGACGTAAATCTGTCTCACCCAAAAAACCGAACAAAGCAATTAAAAGGTTAGGTTCTAGGTGGTGATTCAGAATACAAGATAACGTTATGAAGACGTCTTTCCAAAATTTCTCCAAGCTAGGACAAAACCAATACATATGAATGAGAGAGGCCTCGCCCCTTTTGCATTTAACACAGAGAGGACTAATGTTAGGGTAAAATCGGGATAGTTTAGATTTAGACATATGGGCTCTATGAACAATCTTAAACTGTAAAAGGCAATGGCGAGCGCAAAGAGAGGTTGAATTAACCGATTTGAGAATCGAATCCCAAGTCTCATCAGATAAGGAGATATTTAAATCATGCTCCCAAGCCATTCTAATTTTATCCACAGGGGCACGCCGTAAGGATGCTAATTTATCATGAATAAATGATATTAAACCTTTACCTAGTGGATTAATAGAAAGAAAGAAATCCATAACATTTTTCTCAGGCATTTCAGGGAAGTTAGGAATTAAAGGATTAATAAAGTGTCTAATTTGGAGATATCTAAAAAAAATGAGCATTGGGCAGATTGAACTTAGCAGAGAGCTGTTGAAAAGATGCGAAGCGATTATCAATAAAAAGATCTTCAAAATGTCTAATGCCCTTCCTATACCAATCATGGAATGCTGAATCATACGTAGTAGGTAAAAAAAGGTGATTATGTAAGATAGGGCTAGAAAAGTAAAAACCATGGAAACCATAAAACTTCCTAAACTGAGCCCATATACGCAAAGTGTGTCTAACAAGAGGATTAACAATTAGTCTGGACAAACTACTAGGGAGTACAGAGCCAAGGAGTGCAGAGATAGATAAATCTTTAGTGGAACTCAACTCCATTGCCACCCAATTAGGGCACTTGGGTTGGCCATGGAAAAAAGACCAAAAGGTAGCACAGCGTATATTGGCTGCCCAATAATATAAACGAAAGTTAGGTAAAGCCATGTCACCCTCTTTTTTAGATTTTTGGAGATAAACTTTATTAATTCTAGAGCACTTATTCTTCCACAGATATGACAAAATAATAGAGTCTAAGGAATCAAAAAAAGATTTAGGAATAAAAATTGGGATTGATTGAAATAAATATAAAAGTTTAGGGAGAACATACATTTTAACAACATTGATACAACCTACCAAAGACATAGATAGAGGTGACCATTGTAACAGACTCTGTTTTATAGTATAGGAAAGATTGGCAAAATTTTCACGAAAGAGATCTTTAAACTTCCTTGTGACTGTAATCCCAAGATAAGTAAATTGATTATGAACTACTTTAAAAGGGAGATGACGAAATGTTAGTTCTTGTGCTTCTTTATTAATTGGGAAATGTTTGCTCTTATGTAAATTAAGTTTATAGCCAGAGAACTGGCTAAACTGATCAAGAAGTGAAAACATTGGAACTAAGGATGTAGACGGATTTGAAAGAAAAAGTAATAAGTCATCAGCATAGAGAGAAACTCTATGCTCAACACCCCCTCTCCAAATCCCGGTCAATTCAGGACAATTTCAAAATGCTATCGCCAAAGGTTCTATAGCCAAATCAAAGAGAAAGGGACTTAAAGGGCATCCCTGGCGGGTGCCACGTTTGAGGTTAAATAACTGGGATTTCTGAAAATTAGTCAAAACAGAGGCAGTAGGACACAAATACAGCAATTTGATCCAAGAGATAAAATTTTGACCGAGGTCAAATTTTTCTAAAACTGCAAAAAGGTAGTTCCACTCTATATGATCAAATGCTTTCTCCACATCGAGGGAAATAACACATTCAGGAATCCCAGTTGAAGGTGAATATAAAATGTTAAATAAACGCCGAATGTTAAAAAAAGACGATTTTTAATAAAACCTGTTTGATCATCAGAAATAATAGAGGGGACAACAGTTTCTAATCTATAAGCCAAAACTTTGGCCAGATTTTAACATCAACATTGAGCAAAGAAATCGGCCTATACAAGGAACACTCTGTTGGGTCTTTACCCTTTTTTAATAAAAGAATAATAGATGCCTCATTAAAAGAGGGTGGCAATTTAGCGTAATTAAACGAGTCAGATAATACTGAGAATAACTGAGGGGAAAGAAGTGAAGAAAATGATTTATAAAATTCTACGGGGAACCCATCAGGTCCAGGAGATTTCCCTGAAGACAATGCAGAAATTGCAAAAGATATTTCTTCTGATGAAATAGGCGCATTAAGTTTGGCTTTAAAATCAGACGAAAGCGAAGGAATATTCAGATTATTTAAAAAGTGATCAACAGAGATATTGTCATTCAAAGATTCAGAGGAATAAAGCCGAGAATAGAAATTTTTAAATGCGTCATCGATTTCTAAGTGATCCGAAGTAAAGTCTCCATTCTCCTTCCGGATCTTTGTAATATGTTGTTTGGCTTTGGAACGTCTCAGCTGATTGGCTAGAAATTTACCAGATTTGTCACCATGAATATAGAAGTGACTCTTACTTTCAAGAAGTTGGCGTTCGACAGGTTGAGTAGACAGAAGATTAAATTTAGTTTGAAGTTCTACATGCTTCTTGTATAATTCAGGATTATTAGTTTGAGCATACAGTTGATCCAGTTCTTTAATCTGATTAATGAGGTCTAATCAATTTGCACAGGACTTACTATTAAGATTTGCTGTATAGGAGATTATTTGACCCCTCAAATATGCTTTCATGGCATCCCAGACAATCTGGGATGACATTTCAGATTATGTATTGGTGTTAAAATAAAAGGTTATCTGATCCTTAATAAATTTTAGAAAATCATCATCCGATAATAAAGTCGAGTCAAAACGCCAGTGTTTATTCCTCTGAGGGAGACCAGGAAAATTTAAGGACAAAGTAATTGGGGCATGGTCAGAAATCAGTATACTCTGATAGTCACAAGAATAGACAGATGGAATAAATTGATTATCGAGTAAAAAGTAGTCAATTCTAGTAAAGGTATGGTGAATATGTGAAAAAAGAGTAGTCTCTCTCAGTGGGATGAAGGAAACGCCATATATCAGATACCATAATTAGAGAGAAAAGAGTGAATAGCTAAGGCAGATTTAGTAAGTAGTCTAGTAACAGAGGACGATCGATCCAAATTAGGATCTAACCAACAATTGAAATCGCCACCCAGTATAAGAGAGTATGAGTTTAAATCTGGTAGCGAGGAGAAAAAACGTTCAAAAAAATTAACATCATCAAAATTGGGAGCATACAGGTTTGCTAGTACAACTTTAGTATTGTATAATTTACCAGAAACAATAATAAAATGGCCATTTGTATCAGATATCTTATTATGGGGTTCAAAAGGAATATTTGAATTAATAAGGATGGAGACCCCCCTAGCTTTGGCAGCAAAGGATGAATGAGAATGCTGACCCGCCCACTTTGACAGAAGCCGAGAATTATCAAAACTACGAATATGAGTTTCTTGAAGGAAAGCAATGTCAGCTTTGAGTTGTTTAATATGGGAGAAGACCTTCCTTCTTTTAACAGGATGATTCAGTCCCTTTACATTCCAGCTCACAAATTTAAGTGAATTAACCATTATCAATTGTTAGTGCATAGAAGGTAGCAGGCATATAAAAAAATCAAACAGTACAATAACAGTCTGGGAGCAAAAATGTAAACATAGATCCGTAGAATCAAAACAGAGACATGTCCTGAATAACAAAGGAAAACAAAAGAAACAGTGAGTAGTGTTGGAACTGGAGAATCCTCCCCCCCGCAACCCAAAAATAGACGGCTACCTAAAAAAGCAGCTAGCTCTACCAAAAAAATTAACCCAAGTATGACTTCCAGTTCTGTGTCGTTAACAAAAGTTCTGTATAAATAATATAGCAAATAGTAACTAATTTATGCACTAGAAAACAGAATTATAAATAGGAACAACTTCAACAGAAGTATAAAACTTAATACAAAGAAAATCAGAAGAAAACTAAAACTAACCTACCCGCGAAAAATTATAAAAGATTAAAAGGAAAAAAAAGGAGGGAGAAAAGGGGGAAATTATAAAATTCAAAGAGAGTCCTTATCAACCATTTACAGAAAAAAAAAGCAAAACTTAAACTATGAATCAACCAACAGGGAGGCCTTCAATAAAAACTCCAAACCTCCAAAACAAGTTAAAGACAATTGTAGTTCTCTATAGATAAGGTTATACAAAAATAAAATACATTACACAGGTAAAATCTAAAAGTTCACAGGGAAACATTAAACTTAAATTATCTATTTAGAAAAAATGCACCAAGTCCAGGGAGAGATTGACTACAGCCCTTAAGAGTTTCAATAGATAATGACTGAATTATTCAAGTAAAGTCTGAGTTCGGAAAAGATAGTTTTACTTCGAGAAGTACTTATCAACCGTTTTAGAAGGTCAGGCCGGTTCTGAAGAAGACGAGGTGGCTGGAAGATTTCCAACAAACGCCTCAGCCTCCTTCACTGATTTAAACCACTTATAATCCCCAGTAGTAAGCGTAATTCGGAGATCGGCTGGGTTTCGAAGAAAGGGTCTGAATCCGCGAATAAAAAGCACTTTCATTACACCTTTAAACTCAGCACGCATCTTCAGAACCTGGGGAGCAAAATCCTCCACAAAACGAATGACCGTATTTTGAAAGGCAAAAGTACCTCTGCAACGTGCCTCCATCATCAAGCGGTTTTTCACCTGGTATTGATGAAAGCATAAAATAATCAGCCGTGGGCGGGAACCCAGAGTTGCTCGAGGTACATAGATCCTGTGTGCCCTTTCAAGCTCAGGTGGAGTCGGAAAAAATTCTTTCCCGAAAATCTCACAGAGAAACTTGGAAAAAAAATTCAACAAGAGAGCCCTTTTCGGTGGCCTCTGGCAAACCAAGAATTCGTAGATTGCAACGTCTGCTCCGATTTTCAAGATCCACCATTTTGGAAAAAAGTTTGCTATTCTTCTCCTCTAGGTTGGAGCAGAGAGTTTCAAGATATTGAACACGGCGTTTTAAATCTTCAGAAGTTACGTCAATGCGAGATAAATGTTCATCATGATCATCCACTCTAGCATTAATCTGATCCAGTTTGGCATTCAGCTGGTTGAAAGAAGTTCTGAATTCATTTCTAAAATCCATTAAAGTATCTTGTCGATGTTGTTCCAGAACAGCGAGAATGTCAGCCGACAAAGCCGTAGAAGTTTCCTTTTTCCCGGTTTTAGTACTTTTGGTAGCCATTATAAGATAGATGTGTTCGCAGGCAGGTAGAAGAGAACTAATAAAATACCTAACTAAGGTTTAAGAAGGGAGACACATGGTGCAAAGGTAAGAAGAATAACGGAGCAAAAGTTCAGAGCGACTAAGCAATCGCCATCTTACCGGAAGTCCTTTCCCCTCTTGTGATATTTATTTAATTTAAAATTATACATGTAGGTATATATTTCTTATTGAAATTTACAGTTTTTAATTAATATGTATTGCAATGTATAACAGGGTGTCAGGGTGAAGATACGTCTTTACCAAAGGAGGTGTAAGACACACTTACCCTCCGCTAGCCTTCACTTTACCCTTGGGAAAGGTGTAGCCGCTGCTTAGCCCCCAATCAGGGTCACGTGAATCCATGGGATCAGGTGGTGGATGGTCATATGAGCAGCCGGTGCAGATCACAAATTCTGGTTATGCGACCACTGACACCAGGCAGACAATCTCTGACGAGTATTGATAATGACTGGGGTCACCCATCCTGTACAGACACTGCTCAGAAGAAGGTGATGGAAACCACTTTTGTAGAAAAATTGCCAAGAACAATCATGGTCATAAACAGGAGAAAATCTGCCATTGCTGGAAATCCAGAGCAACACACACAAAATACTGGAGTAACTCAGCAGGTCGGGCAGCGTCTATGGGGAAAGGATCAAAGGTTCATTTTATTGTCAAAGTTTGCATGTAGAATACAACTCTGATATTCATCTTCTGCAGATAATCATGATATCCAGAAAAACCATGGGATTCAATACCACCCACACGAAAAGGAAATAGAAAAATCTCACAACCTCAACCCCCCACCTCCCTCCCTTGCACAAAAGCCAACAGACTGCTCACCTGGAAGACGATCGTCAGAAGATCAAAAGCCCCAAGACCCCAACCCCCTCCCTCTCAAAAAATACAGTGCCGACAACACCAAACCCAACACCCTCTCCCCACACAGTTTTAACGCAAACCGACCATTTTGTACAGGTCACACCTGCCCCAAAAGAGGTCCCAATGATCCAGAAATCTGAATCCCTGCCCCCTGCTCCAATCCCTCAGTCATGCATTTATCCTCCACCTCACTCTATTCCTGTGCTCAGTGTCACATGGCACAGGCAGTAATCCCGAGATGTGGTCCTGCTTCTCAACTTCCTCCCTAACTCCCTGTAGTCCGCTTTCAGGACCTCCTCTCTTTTCCTACCAGTGTCATTGTTATCAATATGTACCACGACCTCTGGCTGTTCTCCTTCCCACTTCAGGATAACGTGGATGCGATCAGAAACATCCTGGACCCTGGCACCATCGAGGCAAACTACCATCCGCGTTTCTTTCCTGCGTCCACAGAATCGCCTATCTGACCCCCTAACTATGGAGTCCCCAATCACTGCTGCCATCCTCTTCCTTTCCCTACCCTTCTGAGCCACAGGGCCAGACTCTGTGCCAGAGACACGACCACTGTTGCTTCTCCCTGTAGGCTGTTCTTCCCAACAGTACTCAAACAGGAGTACTTACTGTTAAGGCGAACAGCCACAAGGGTACTGTCTAGCATCTGGCTCTTGTCCTTCCCTCTCCTGACTGTTACCCATTTACCTAACTCTCGAGGCCCTGGTGTAACTACCTGCCTACAGCTCCTCTCTATCACCTCCTTGCTCTCCCTGACCATGCGAAGGTCATCGAGCTGCAGCTCCAGTTCCCTAACACGGTCCCTAAGAAGCTGCAGCTCGACACACCTGGTGCAGATGTGGCCGTCCAAGAGGCTGGGAGTCTCCAGGAACTCCCACATCTGACACCGAGCACAGAACACCGGCTTCACACACATTCTTCCTGTCTGTATTCTACACAGATAACCTACCTGGCCTCGACCCATTACTGCCGAAGCCCTGTTGAGTCAAAGCCTTCCTCGTCTGTTTCCCTCTACTATAGTGCCTGCTCTGTAAAGCTGTCTCCTTTTAAACTCTTCCCGCTGTTCTCACTGGCTGACGTCCACGCGCTTGCGCACTCGTGCCCCGATCAAACCGCTGAAGGAATTAATTTAATACTGGATTTGTTCTGATGGGAGATTGGAGGGACTGGGTATGTTCTGAGTGTAGATCGCAGACACTATTTTTTCTGAGGAAAGATTGGTCGGACTGGGTCTGTTCTGATGGGAGATTAGAGAATCTGGGTTTGTTCTGAGGTGAGATCAGAGACAATTTCTTTTTTCTTATGGGAGATTAGAGAGATTGGATTTGTTCTGAGGGGAGATTAGTGTGACTGGCTTTGTTCTGTTGAGTGGTTGGACAGACTGGGCTTGTTCTGAGGAAAGTGTGTTGGAAACATAGGAAGATAGAAAATCTACAGCGCATTACAGGCCATTCAGCCCACAATGTTGTGCTGACTATGTCAACTACTCTAAGCACTGCCTAGAATTTCCCTTCCACATAGCCCTCTCTTTTTCTGAGGAAGAAGTGAAGTGAGACTGGAGAATCAGGGTCTACTCTACGGACTGTTACACGAAGCACCACTTGTAACGATGATCAGTGTGGTACAGAGAATTTGCATTTACTGATGAGCAACTTCACAACTGAAAAGAATGTGGGTTCTCCAACTAACTACCTGTGTGCACCCTACTGGGATCCCTGACCCTCCATGAATAGTGAATGAAGAGGAAAGCAATTATCTGGGAAATGAGTCCACGCTGGCTAGGTGTTCCTCATGGTCTCGATCTCCACATGTCCTCCTTATCCGTGATGGTTGTTCTCTGACTGCAGTAGAGTTATGGCTCCTACGTATTTGGAGCTCCTGAATCTTATACTGTTCCTCATCAATTGAACTGGTGGATCTCCATCTCTTTGGCTCAAGGTCACCTGACCTAGGTGGGTCACCTTCTTACTGCTCATTATACAGGGCTACAACCAACATTGTTTCCTGGTCCTGCCCACCCCAGACTTGTGTATTTGAGTCTTTCAACTCTGTCTGGTCCAAACCCATTAAACTAGGCGACCCAGACAGAGTCTAACGAGATTACAGATTGATTCTTTGGTAGGTCCGGCATTTTACATAATAAGTAGCTACTCCTCCAAGAATGGGCTCAGGTTCAGCAGGTCCTTCGGGTCCTGATGTTTCTCATGTCCACTTTCAGTTGCTCTGATTAGATTATCCAAGAGCAAGAATATAGTTCAGAATCCACAAAATGGGGGCTGAGGGAACAAAGACAACTGGTCTGTCTCCTTCCCCTGACCTTGATTCATCAAATCCACTAATTGTAGACTGTCGTTTCTTCTGGCCAACATCTCCCTCCTCTTCATCCAAAGATATTTATCTTGAGATCATTATCCTCCTCTCATTCAGATGACTGCCCATAGGACTGCCTTGTAGGTGTGTAACACTTACATTCTATAAATAATATTAACATTTACTAACTTCACCCACTTTATACTGACAATCATCTCTGCTTTTTCATGAAAACCTTATCCTCGATTTTTTTTCCATTATTGCATCTTCTCAGTTGATATACATTGAGCAATACAATTATCAGGGGACATAAAGTTAGTATTGCAGCGGTATGTGATACAATTCTTACCCATGGATGTATTTGAACATTTGTCCTCCAATTCCAAAACTTACTCCAAAAGCCTGGTGACTCAATATTTCATTTGCTTCTCCAGCGTGTGTTTTAATTACTTTAGTGTGTTTTGTCCATCGATGGATTATCTCCGTTTCCTCTGCCACAACACGTGTCCAGTCTGCAGTCAAGTGAGGAATTGGTGGCAACTCAGTAACAACACAGTCCCACAGATATTGATCTGTATCTGTGCATCGAGTCTTGAAGTTCTCCCCCTGGCTGAGGCAAAGTTCATCCTCCAATGGCCAGGTCTAAAGTCACATTCCCTCTCGTGATATTGGGACTTTCCAAAGGGCATTGTTTCCATCCCTTGGTATAACTTGTGGCCCCTGTTGCTATGTAATACATCTGTCCCACCAATGCATATTGTAAGAAAGCCTAGTTATTCACAGGCAAAGTAGACAATGAATAATTTTGATAAGTACAGTTTTTAAGTTTCTGCTTTGTCACTTCTTCTGGACAAGACCAGTTGTCTCCCCCTTGATGGCATCTTGATAAATCGCTCCCTTTCCCAGTACCATTCATAACAGTAGCATATATCAGTGGGTTACTTAAGGATATCTATGTATTCTGATGATAATTTCCAACATTGTGAACATTTTTTCAAAGTGTACATTGATTTATTTTCATTTCGGGAAAATATGGAATAACGCTCTGACATTAAAAAACCTTCCTTTACCATCATCACGGGTACCGAGTTCTCTGTTGGTTACCGTGAGGCTTCTGATATGATACAATGGCACCCTTTCTCCAACCCATTCTTTTAGATGCTCATCTGAGACCCAGTTTGCTCCTTGATGTGAATCAAGTTGCAACAAATTAGTGCCAGTCATGGTGAGCAACCAACTAGCATACGTAGCACGGATCTCAGTTTTCTGCATTTCCTTAGACGTGAGGTCTATGTGGTCAGTAATCGGATTTGTTGTATCATGAAGGGGCTACAGAAATTTACCAGTATCAGGGTTACCTGGATGCAACTCAACCAATCTGATTAGTTTGTACCCGATCTCTGTAATTCTCTCCAGTAATATCCCTTATTTTCTGCTGGAGGGACCATGTCTGGTTTTCTAATTCTGCTATATCGAGGCTGTTGACTGTTGCTACCCCTGATGCATAACCTACTCCCATTAATTCCAGTAGTCATCTTTTCCTACTGTTTTTGACTGACCTAACCTCGCTCTGCTTAGTTGTCTCTCATAAGGGTGAGTAAATAATTGTTTTGTTGTAGGTGAGCACTATTCAGGCACCATTATTTCAGTTAGATTAAAAATTATCTACAAATGCTCGTACCCTGGTACCAAAGTGTCAAATTCCCCTGTATCTCCTAACACTAAGCCTGTCCCATTTGTGTTACGCTGGGTCTCACTACATTTAGGCTCTGGTGTAGTTTCCATCACCTGTGGGTAAGGAGTAGTGATTTTTCTAATAGTTTTGAAAACCTGGAAAGGGCCTGGCCACTGACAAAAACTGTAATATTTAAATATTCATAATATTTAAATTATTTTGTGCATATTTTCTACTTGTTTTTCTAGACAAACCAGTCCAGACTCCCAGTTGTCTTTGGATTCAAGGCACCCATTTTTCCACATCCAATTTTGTTTTGGGATAGGAGAGACAAACACTGGCATATCTTCCTTTCCCTTTGATTTTTTTGACAAAACTCCCCTGGTTCTCAGGATGTGGAAAATGAAAATCACCTCCTTGAGTGGGCATGTTCCCATCTTCTTGGAACAGTTGTTCCATCCTCGAGTCCCCCAAATCAGGACTACCATGTACATCAATTGTTATGTGCTGATGGTGATAACATTCCTGTTTCTCCCCCACCAATTTCAGCTGGTTGATATGGTACCACCCACTTTTATCATGAGGAGTCAGCACTGTACACTGAAGGGTTTGATTTCTCTATAATTTCACAGGGCCCTGCAAACTTTGGATTTAACAATGAGTGGGTTGGTGTATTCTAGTCATCACTCTTTGTCATGTGTATAATTCCATGGGACTGACTTTTGAGTCAAAGCCGAATTTACTCTGTTGCTTCTTCTTTCCTATTTGGTAGGCTGCCACATAACTGACCTCAAACACCATAGACAGCACCCTGTCTGGGTGCATTTCAGCTCGATGTGGTACATTTCTGTCTGTGACACAAGAAGCTGTTTATTTCGATGAATGTGTGACAAGTAAAGCCAATCTGTAACTTTATCTTGCACAAGTCACTGATAGTTCTGTGTTGTTCTTCCACATCCCCAAAAGGCAAGTTCAGTCTTTTCAGCTGTGAAACTATTTGGCATTATTATTATCACCAATCAGACCAAACCCAGACTGTCCGATCCCCCCTCAGACCAAACCCAGTCTGTCCGATCCCCCCTCAGACCAAACCCAGTCTGTCCGATCTCCCCTCAGACCAAACCCAGTCTGTCCGATCTCCCCTCAGACCAAACCCAGTCTGTCCGATCTCCCCTCAGACCAAACCCAGTCTGTCCGATCCCCCCTCAGACCAAACCCAGTCTGTCCGATCTCCCCTCAGACCAAACCCAGACTGTCTGATCTCCACTCAGACCAAACCCAGTCTGTCCGATCTCCCCTCAGACCAAACCCAGTCTGTCTGATCTCCTCTCAGACCAAACCCAGTCCGTCCGATCCCCCCTCAGACCAAACCCAGTCTGTCTGATCTCCCCTCAGACCAAACCCAGTCCGTCCGATCCCCCCTCAGACCAAACCCAGTCCGTCCGATCTCCCATCAGACCAAACCCAGTCTGTCCGATCCCCCCTCAGACCAAACCCAGTCTGTCCGATCTCCCATCAGACCAAACCCAGTCTGTCCGATCCCCCCTCAGACCAAACCCAGTCTGTCCGATCTCCCCTCAGACCAAACCCAGTCCGTCCGATCTCCCCTCAGACCAAACCCAGTCTGTCCGATCCCCCCTCAGACCAAACCCAGTCTGTCCGATCTCCCCTCAGACCAAACCCAGTCTGTCCGATCTCCCTTCAGACCAAACCCAGACTGTCCGATGTCCCATCAGACCAAACCCAGACCGTCCGATCCCCCCTCAGACCAAACCCAGACCGTCCGATCTCCCCTCAGACCAAACCCAGACTGTCCGATCTCCCCTCAGACCAAACCCAATCTGTCCGATCTCCCCTCAGACCAAACCCAGTCCGTCCGATCCCCCCTCAGACCAAACCCAGTCTGTCCGATCTCCCCTCAGACCAAACCCAATCTGTCCGATCTCCCCTCAGACCAAACCCAGTCCGTCCGATCCCCCCTCAGACCAAACCCAGTCTGTCCGATCTCCCCTCAGACCAAACCCAATCTGTCCGATCTCCCCTCAGACCAAACCCAGTCCGTCCGATCTCCCCTCAGACCAAACCCAGTCCGTCCGATCTCCCATCAGACCAAACCCAGTCTGTCCGATCCCCCCTCAGACCAAACCCAGTCTGTCCGATCTCCCCTCGGACAAAACCCAGTCTGTCCGATCTCCCTTCAGACCAAACCCAGTCTGTCCGATCTCCCCTCAGACCAAACCAAGTCTGTCCGATCTCCCCTCAGACCAAACCCAGTCTGTCCGATCTCCCCTCAGACCAAACCCAGTCCATCCGATCTCCCTTCAGACCAAACCCAGTCCGTCCAATCTCCCTTCAGACCAAACCCAGTCTGTCTGATCTCTCCTCGGACCAAACCCAGTCTGTCCGATCTCCCCTCAGACCAAACCCAGTCTGTCCGATCTCCCATAAGACCAAACCCAGTCTGTCCGATCTCCCCTCGGACCAAACCCAGTCTGTCCGATCTCTCCTCGGACCAAACCCAGTCTGTCCGATCTCCCCTCGGACCAAACCCAGTCTGTCCCATCTCCCCTCGGACCAAACCCAGTCTGTCCGATCTCCCTCAGACCAAACCCAGTCTGTTCGATCTCCCATCAGACCAAACCCAGTCTGTCCGATCTCCCCTCAGACCAAACCCAGTCTGTCCGATCTCCCCTCGGACCAAACCCAGTCTGTCCGATCTCCCCTCGGACCAAACCCAGTCTGTCCGATCTCCCCTCAGACCAAACCCAGTCTGTCCGATCTTCACTCAGAACAAACACAGTCTCTGTGATCTCTCCACAGTCTCTCATCAGTACAAACTCACTCTCTGAAAACACCTCAGTCACTCCAGAAAACAAAGCCAGTCTCTCTCTGATCTCACCTCAGAGCAAACCCAGTCCCGGGGGGGGGGGCGGGGGAGTGGAAGGTGAATATGGAGGTAGTGATTGGCATGAATCAGCAGATGAAGCTACTAGATATGGTTAGGATAATTATAAAATACCATTTCCCTAGGAATTCTCACCGACCCCCTACCATAGGGAGCCAGTGCTACTGTCTGCACGATTGGCACCTCTCATTACTCTCAGAGAGGAGGGAGCAGGACAGCAAATCAAACTCAGACTGTAACATACATCACACTGTTCGGTGTATAGCAACTTAAAGATATTGCTGAGGATATCAGGACACGTGTGCTCAGAGACGATACTCAAGAGCTTTTCCAAGCAACTAGCCATCAGAGAGAGCTTCAAGGAAAGGAGATTGATTATAATGTGTCCCATCCAAATATGCACTCGGCTTTGCCGGATCTACAATGAGATGGTGGGGAACTGAAGAACGCAATATTGACTGATATGGGTGTTAACAGAGGGGACCCAGTCGACGCTCTAGACAGATCTTACCAGAGGAGAGGTGAACATCCCACTGCATTTGCATCCCATTTATGGACTGTGTTCCAAGGAGTGTAGGAACAGCAGTAGAGTGCAGCCATTTAGACAGTTGTAGATACTGGCATCTCACTATACCATTGAATCTAAAAAGGCACTGGAAATGTTTGATCCTTCTGAACCCACACATACTGAGGCACGGTCACTGAGGAAAATGTGTAGAGCGAGTGAAAAGGAGATACAAAGACCATCTAAACTCCCTAATGGGAAGGTGATGCCTGTTAAAAGTCAGGCACCTGCCTGGAGAAATAAGGGTAGGGGACCCACCCCGAGGGCCTCCCTGCCACACCATCAAGGGGCAAGGAAGGGCAGAGGAAATGGAACAGGGCCAGGAACAGGGAGAACTGAAGGTGGAGTAATTAAATGCTGTAACTGTGGCCAAGAGGGACACATGAAGACAGAATATCCAAACCTGAGACAGGAAAGAGCAGAACAATGCAGTTTGTCTTTGGAGGGGCCAGAAAGATGGAGCCCACAAAATAACATGGTGGAGACACCACCATCCAGGGAATTGTACCCTGAGCCTGAATGATGGTGTCAGGCCTCACCAACATGGGTGTGTGACACAAGGTGGAATGAAACCGGAAGACTTTGAGTGATTGGTAGGGTCGGAGGCCACCCTATTAACCTTTTATGGGACACTGGAGGATCCCAAACCACAGTCAACACCACTAATGTAAATAACGTAAATTGGGAGCTACAAGATAGAGTTATCCTCATTGGATTCTCAAACATCCACAAGTGGGACGTGTGAGTGTGCCATTGGAGTTAAGGATAGGAGACATAGCATCGAAACATTCAACAGTGCTGATGGAATTACCCAGGGAGCAGGAACATTTACTGGGGACTGATTACTTGGTCAAAGTGGGGCTTTGCTTTGATCCAGTTAATTGTATGATTTGTCAGATGCCAATTGTCATGAATAACATACACCACATACAGATCCCGGCAGGAGAATATTGGATAGAATATGCACAATGGATGAAATGTGGATAAAACCGGGGGAGATGAGCAATGATCAGAAGGTGCAGTAAATGATTGCACAGAACTCGGGGGCATTTGCAAGGCACAAGCATGACTGTGGAAAGATGGTCGGCAGTGTGTGCATCCAAGGTCCAGACCCCAAAGCACAGAACCAATATGAGTTTCCAAAAAAAACAGAGGAAGATGTAGGTAAGGGAATACAGAGTTTGCTACAACAAGGGGTACTGAGGCCAGTAGCCTCCACTAATAACTCACCCATATTGCCCGTGAGGACACCAGATGGTAGTTGGAGGTTGATTATCGAGAGGTGAATAAAGTAACTCGGTTAATAGCCCCAACTGTAGCAACTAACCCGGAAACTGTGGTCAAACAGAATGAAATTGCACAATGGTTCACAGTTTTAAACATAAATAATGGATTTTGGTCATGGTCAAGTTTGCATTTGCCTTTCAGAGACAGCAGTATACGTGGACTACCCTACCACAGGGGTTCCATAATTCCCCATGTATATTTCACCAGCGTTCAGCGGAAAGGTTTAAACAGTTTTTCAAAACCTGAGTGCTTGATACAGTACATAGAAGATCTATTCCTGCAGATTGAAACCAAGCAGGGACATTATCAGCTATTGACAGAACTGCTGCAATTATTAGCAACACACACAAAATGCTGGAGGAACTCAGCAGGCCAGGCAGCATCTTATGGGAAAGAGTACAGTCAACATTTCAGGCTGAAACCCTTCAGCGGGACTGGAGGGAAAAAGCTGAGGAGTAGATTTAAAAGGTGGGGGGAGGGAGAGAGAACCACCAGGTGAAACATGGAGGGAAGGGATGAAGTAAAGAACTGGGAAGTTGATTGGTGAAAGAGATAAAAGGCAATGGAAGAAAGAAAAAGGGGGAGGAGCACCGGGGGAGGTGATGGGTGGGAAAGGAGATAACATGAGAGAGGGAAAAGGGTTGGGAAATGTTGAAGGGGGGGGGGTATTACTGAAATTTTGAGAAATCAATGTTCATGCCATCAGGTTGGAGGTTGCCTAAACAGAATATAAGGTGTTATTCCTCCAACCTCAGTGTGGCCTCATCATGACAGTGGAGAAGGCCGTGGATTGACATATCGGAATGGGAACGGGAAGTGGATTTAAAATGGGCGGCCACTGGGTGATCCCACTTGTTCTGGCAGATGGAGTGTAAACACTCGGCAAAGTGGTCTCCCAATCTACATCGGGTCTCACCGTTGTACAAGAGGCCACACCAGGATCATCGAACACAGTATATGATGCCAACAGACACACAGGTGAAACGTAGCCTCACCTGGAAGGACTGTTTGACCTTGTCAAAGGCCTTCTGAAAATCTAAATATACAACATCCACTGCATCCACTTTATCTATCCTACATCTAATTTCCTCAAAGAATTCCAAAAGGTTTGTCAGGCAAGATTGTCCCTTAAGGAAACCATGCTGACCTTGTCCTATCTTGTCCTGTGTCACCAAGTACTGCATAAGCTCATCCTTAACAATTGACTCCAACATCTTCCCAACCACTGAGGTCAGGCTAAACGGTCTATTGTTTCCTTTCTGCTGACCCTTCCTTTCTTAAAGAGTGGAGTGACATTTCCAATTTTACAGTCTTCCGGAACCATGCCAGAAATATCATTACAAATGCCTCTGCAATCTTTACCATTACCTTTCAGAACCCTTGAGTGCAGTTCATCTGGTCCACGTGACTTATGTATCTTTAGGTCTCTCAGCTTTTTCAACATCTTCTCCCTGGTAATAGTAATTGCCCTCGCTTCTCTTCCCTCACACTGTTCAACACCTGGCTCACTGCTAGTGTCTTCCAAAATACTCATTTAGTTCACCTGCCATCTCCTTATTATCTCTCTGGCCTCATTTTCTAGCGGTCCTGTATCTACTCTCATCTCTCTTTTATGTTTTGTGTATTTGAAAACAGCTTTTTCTATCCACCTTGATACTGTTTGCTAGCTTGCTGTTTTATTTCGTCTCCCCCCCCCCCCCGATGATTCTTTTAGTTGATTTCTGCAGGTATTTAACAACTTCCTAATTTTCTATTGTCATCTTGGACAACCTCCACATCTGTTCCCCTGATGGAGATGGGAATGCAGGGTGCTTTCACCTTCCTGAACTCCACCACAAACTCCTTTGTCTTGGTGATGTTGAGCTGCAGGTGATCCAGCCCACACCACTCAACAAAGTTGTCCACCATTCCTCTGTACTCAGCCTCTTGCCCTCTCTTTTGCTTTTACATTAGCTTTGACTTCCCTTGTCAACCACAATTGTATTATTTTGCTGTTTGAGATTTGCTTTGTTTTTGGAATGCATCTACCCTGCACCTTCCTCATTTTTCCCAGAAACTCGTCCAAATTCCAACTACTATTCGGAGGCCTGTATATAACTGCCATCGGGCTCCTTCTACCCTTGCAGTTTCTTAACTCAACCCACAAGGATTCAGTATTTTCCAATCCTATGTCACATGTTGATATTGATTTGATGCCATTCTTTACCAGTAGAGTCACTCCACCCCCTCTGCCTCCCTTCCTATCCCTCTGATACAACGTGTAACCTCGGACATTCAGCTCCCAACTACAATCATCATTCAGCCATGATTCAGTGATGGACACAACATCATACCTGACAATCTGTAATTGTGCAACAAGATCATCCACCTTATTTCTTATTCTCAGTACATTGTGATATAACACTTTGAGTTCTGTATTTGCTTTTCAGACAGGTGGGGCTCATCAGCCTTGGACGGCAGCCTGCCGAGGACAAGGAAAACTCTGATTTTAAGCCTTCATTACTTGTGGCCGTACCCACCCATGGGAAAGGCTTCGGGAGTAAACCCCGAGGAAGAAATCTGTAGCCGGGGTCCTTAAAGCAGTTTGATGTTGTTTACAACTTCACTCTGGCAACCCCTGTGATGACACTGGTGCCAGGCTGTATCAGGTTTGCCCTTCCCTTGGACTCCATCAGTGACGTGGAGATGGGGAACCCGCTGCATGGGAAACAGCCAGTTCTTCAAATCTTCCCACCCAGGCTTACACCCTGGAGAGGACACAGTCCACCAGAGGCACAAACCCATCATCCCCTGGGATTGACGGCTGCCTACTGTATTTGCTACCCTTTTTGATTCTGCACCCCTAATGCACTGACACTCACCCTGATGGCTGCCTGCCCTTCCTGACAGTCTGACTGCATGCAATCTTTGCTTTTTTACCATCCATCCTATCCTGAGTCCCTGAACTCCAGTTCCCATTCCCCTGCCAAATTAGTTTAAACTCTCCCCAACAGCTCTAACAAACCTGCCCGTGAGAATATTGGCTTCCCTTGAGTTCAGGTGCAACCCGTCACTTTTGAACAGTGTCATACCTCCCCCAGAAGAGATCCCAATAATCCAAAACCAAAGTCCTGCCCCCTGCACCAGCTTCTCAGCCACACATTGATCTACCAAATCATCCCGTTTCTACCATCACTGCCGCGTGGCACAGGCAGCAATCCAGAGATTACTACCCTGGAGGTCCTGCTTCTCAGCTTTCTACCGAGCTGTCTAAATTCTCTCTTTGCTTATCTTTCCGATGTCATTGGTACCAATATGTATCAAAATGTCTGGCTGCTCTCCCTCCCTCTACATAAAGCTGTGGACGCAATCCGTGATGCCCCTGACTCTGGCACCTGGGAGGCAACATAGCATCTGGGTGTTCTGTTCACATCCACAGAATCTTCTGTTTGTTCCTCTGAATATCGGAAGCAGTTTTGGGCCCCTTATCTTAGAAAGGATGTGCTGAAACTGGAGAGGGTTCAAAGGAGGTTCACGAAAATGAATCCAGGATTGAATGGCTTGTCACATTAAGAGTGGTTGATGTCTCTGGGTCTGTATTCACCAGAATTCATTAGAATGAGGAGTCACCTCATTGAAACCTATCGAATGGTGAACGGCCTCGATAGAGTAGATGTGGAGAGGATGTTTCCTATGGTGGGGAGTCTAAGACCAGAGGACACAGCCTCAGAATAGAGGGGCATCCTTTTAGAATAGAGATGAGGAGGAAATTCTTTAGCCGGAGAGTGGTAAATCTGTAGAATATGTTGCCATTGGCAGCTATGGAGGCCGAGTCATTATGTATATTTAAGAGGGGGTTTGTTCCCCCTCTCCAAGCATCTGATGAACCCAAAGGAATGGCAGAGACTGGTACAGTTTGGCACCAGTTGCATCGCAGGAGTTGCCAGTCAGTGTTGAACTTAATGTAGAGCTGCCTGATGGACTCCAGCTCCAGAATTTCACCTTGGGGGTTTACTCCCGAAGCCTTCCTCATGAGTGAGTACAGCCACAAGGGGTGGAGATGTGAGATCAGAGTTTTCCCTCTCCTAGATGAGCTGCCAACAATGGCTGACGGGCCCCATCTGCCCAAAGTGACTGGTTTTAAAGAGTCAGTAACCCACATATGCCCCTTCTCCTGTCATTAGAAAGGGTTCCTCTGGGTTTAGTAGCTGAGCCACACGTGAAGGCCAGGAGCTGGACTTGGTTGTCAGAGGCTATTTGAGGCACACGCCATTGGGAGCGTTTAATAGGTAGTGGGAGCTTGTCCGTATTACCACCCTCAGCTATAACAACATTAACCCTTTACAACGGGTAGTCAAAACTGCCCAACGCATCGCTGGCACCAGCCTACCCAGCATCAAACTCATATATACACAGAAAGGTGCCAATAAAGGGCAGGTAACATCATGAATGATCTCACACCCACCCCCCCCCTCGCTCATGGACTGTTTGTCCCACTCCCATCAGCACCACACCAGGACCACCAGACTCAAAAACAGTTACCTTCCCCAAGCAGCAAGTCTGATCAACCCCTCCCCTCTCCACACCCCCACCACCACCACTTCATCATTTCCTGACAGTCACCTTATGTACACACACTCCTGTGTCTCGTGTCACTTTATGGACACACAATTGATCTGTGTATAGAAACTATCTGATGCGTTTATACTAATTTTGTGGATTTTTGTATTATTGTGTTCTTTATCTCAGTGTTTTTTCTGTGTTGCTTCGAACCCAGAGTAACAATTATTTCATTCTCCTTTACACTTGTCTACTGGAAATGATATGAAACAATTTGAATGTTGAATGTTGAATCCGGGGTTCCTGCAGTGTGTTTTGTTTCCAGCATCTGCAGTCTCCTGTGCCCCCGTGATGATGGTCACACTGCCTTCAGTGAAACCCTGGACACTAACTCCTCCTGTGTCCAGTTACCTGCAGGACCTCTTCCTCCTGGTCAGTTCTCCCCCTCCAGTCCCCTACTTTATGGTCTCTTTCCCTTTGACCTCACCCACTAATTGCAATTGCCAGATCCATGTATCTTATCCCTGTTCACTCTAGGAATTGGACCGTAAGGTCACAAGATATAGGAGCAGAATTAGGCCATTTGGTCCATCGAGTCTGTTCCACCATTCCATTATGGCTGATATAGTTTTCCCTTCAACCCCATTTTCGTGCCCTCTCTCCGTAACCTTTGATACATTTCCTAATGAAGAAACTATCAGACTCCGTTTTAAATATACGCGGTGACTTGGCTTCCCGCAGTCGTCTGTGGCAATGAATTTCACAGAATCACGACTGTCTGGCTGAAGAATGTCTGATACCAGAGGGTGTGTGATTCAGCTGGGAGGGGGTAAGTTCAAAGGGGGTGTGGG
Source organism: Hemitrygon akajei (assembly GCF_048418815.1). NCBI lineage: Eukaryota > Metazoa > Chordata > Chondrichthyes > Myliobatiformes > Dasyatidae > Hemitrygon > Hemitrygon akajei. Next base: position 3,545,564 of record NC_133129.1, read on the forward strand.
AATAAATTTATCTTTACAGAGAGAGTGGTGGGTGTGCAGAACGCACTGTCGGGGTGATGAGGGGGAGACAGATTCCGTAGAGGCGTTTAAGAGACTCTTGGACTGATGCATGAATTGTGGTTTGGGATATAGACTTGGTGTAGCAGAAGCAGTTAGTTGGTTTAGTTAAACATTTAATTACGAGTTTAACTAGACCTGAGACACCAAGATCATTTGATTCCAAACAACTGGTTTACTGATCATTACACGATGTCTCTCTGGTGTTTCCCGCTCCCTTCCCCTTTTCCCAGCCATGATTGCCCCCTCCCTGTCCCCTTTCCCACTCTCAGTCCACAATCGAGACCCCTATCAGCATCAGGTTTATCATCACTCACAAATGCCATAGAACAGAGAACATTGAAGAGTACAGTGAAGGAACAGGCCATTCGGCCCATAATGTTCACTGAACCAACTAAAAAGTAAATCAACCCCCCCCCCCACCATCCCTCCACCTTCCTCACACCCGTGCACCTATCCAAACGTCTCTTAAAAGCCTCCAATGTATTTGCCTTCACCACCCTACCAGGGGGGGCATTCCAGGCACCCATCACCCTCTGAGTAAAAAACTTACCCCTCACGGCCCTCTTGAGCCGAGCCCCCTTTCACCTTCAATGTCTTCTGGTATTAGACATTTCAACCCTCACCTTAACCCTAATGTGGGCAGATCAAGCAGCATCTAGTGAGAAGAGCCCAGAGTCAACATCTCAGGCCGAGACCCTTCTTCAGGATGGAAATGAAATGGTCTCGGCCTGAAACATCGACTGTTCACTCCCCTCCTGCCCGACCTGCTGAGTGCCTCCAGCATTTTGTGTGTGTTGCTCTGGACTTGCAGAATCTGCAGAATCTGCTGTTTGCAAATTACTGCAGGACTGTGCAAAAGTCTTTGGCACTGAGCTATACATATGTATGTGCCTAAGACTTTTCCACAGCATCGTACTTGCATAAAATTTGCTTCCAGTAAACGCGAAGAGTTTGTAACTACCATCATGAGAAAATGCACTGTGTTTGAAATGACTTCCTGCCAGCCACCAATTTCAACAGTTCCTGATAACTTTTCTGAGGAAGTGAAGCAGCAAATCGAGCAGCTTCTGTATTTCAGCGAGAGAATAAAGAAAGAACTGAAGTGTGAGAGGACTCCACACTGAAGCGCTGGAAATGCTCTCTCTCCGGGTTTGTCTCTGCACGGTCCTGTTGTCCGTCTCAGTCCGGGGATACAGTAGGTGGTTTCCATTGTCCCCTATCTCCCCGTTGTCTCTCTCCTAAAGGCTCATTTTACTTTGTGGTGCAGCGCGATCTATTTGGACGTTGGTTCTGCCAGTGGAGGGTTGGCGTTGGGACCCTGTCCTTCCCTGAGTGCTGGGGTGGACTGCCTTCTGGTGACGATGAACCCCAGTACTATTGGGAAGAGTCGTCCAAGTTTGATGCCCAGTTAAAGGCCAGGCACAATTCCAAGCCTGGGTGGTATGGAATTTGGAGCGAAGCTGTAGTGTGGTGGTTAGCGTGATGCTTTACATTCCCTGTGACCCAGGTTCAATTCTCGCCGCTGTCTGTACGTTCTTCAGTTCTGAATGCTATTTGCTTATTTTTATTGTTTTCACGATCTTCCCTCTTTGCACGTTGGCTGTTCGACGGTCTTCAGAATCAGAATCAAGCTTAATATCACCGACATATGTTGTGAAACTTGTTAACTTTGTGGCAGCAGTACAATGCAATACCTAATAACCACAGCCTACTGGTTGGTGCTTCTCCATGGATTGTCACCTTGTCGTGGTGGAGAAGCTTGTGTGGCCCTGAGATCCCGAGAGCGATGCCATCTGGAGCTATGCTCCTGGTAGGGTCACCCGTGGTGGTAAGGTCGAGGGTGAGGTCTCTGACAAAGAACGGTTCAACCAAGAGCTCACTGGTAGAACAGGCGGATGAAGTTACTTCAAACTCAATGGCTGTGAAGGCGGATGAAGGCTGTAACAAATCCATCAGCTCCAATCGTCGTGGTTTCCATGCCACTGGAATCAGTTGGTTGATTTGTGAAGTATCGTGTGCTTCTTGGAGTGCAACATCAAGTTTACATTAAACAAATACATGCACAGGCGTCTTTGCTCTGTGGATCAACAGAACAAAGACCATCATCCTCGACGTTGAGGGATAGCCACGACTGGTTGGTGGGTTAACTGGTCATTGTGAATTGTCCCGTGATTAGGCTCGGGTTGTTGGGCATCACGGCTCAAAAGGCCGGAGGGGGCCTATTCTGCATTGTGTCTCAGTAAATGAATATACTTGGGAGGGGAGCCTGCGGGTGGTGGTGTTCACATCCACCCGATACCCTGATGTGGAGAGGTGGTGGCTGCTGGAATAGCAGGGTGAGTAACTGCGTTGCGTGTTGTAGACGGCGCACACCGCGGCCACTGTGCACTGGCGGTGGAAGGAGGGAGTACTGACTGGGTGCTCAAGTGGTCACTGTTGTCCTGGGTTGTGTGATGTTGTAGTTGTACAAGATGTTGGTGAAGACATATTGAGTACAGAGTTGGGATGTTATATTGATGTTGAATAAGAATAACATAATAATTTATAATACGAAAGAACACATTAAGTATTAGTACATTAGACAGCTTATATACGTGGATTGATTGTATATACATAAAGTTCCATATGAATGACAACTTTATCATTTCCTGTCAGTCACCTGAAGTACAGACACTCCTGAGCCTGGAGTCACTTTATGGACATAAAGTCTATCTGTCAATCTATATATCAATCTATGTATAGAAACTATCATATGTACATATTTACTGTGTTATTATTATTGTGCTCTTTATTTTATTATATTTTTGTGCTGCATTGGATCCAGAGTAACAATGGTTTTGTTCTGCTTCACACTTGTGGCCATCTATTGAATACCAAAAGGACACAGAGAACACTGGACGGTCCAGCACAGTACAGACCCTTCAGCTCTCAATGTTGCTCCAATCTTTTATCCTGCTCCAAGATCAATCTAACCCTTCCCTCCCACATAACCCTCCATTTCTCTTCCATCAGTGTGTCTATCTAAGTGTCCCTAATATCTCAGCCTCTACGACCACCAGGATGTTCCACACACCCACCACTCTCTGTCGAAAACTTACTCCCTATACTTTCTGCCAGTCACCTTAAAATTAGACCCTCTCATATTAGCCAGTTCTGCTCTGGGAATGTAAGTAACTCTGTCTTGTTGGACATGGTCATAGTTTGACCCCCATCTCAACCTTCCAATGAAGCCTTGTTGTTTATAGAGTCATAGAGAAGTACAACACTGAAACAGGCCCTTTGGCCCATCTAGGCCATGCCAAAACCATTTAATCTGCTTACTCCCATCGACCTGCACTGGGACCATAACGCTCCATATTCCTTCAGTGCACCTGTCCAAACTTCTCTTAAATGTTGAAATCGAGCTCTGTGCACCATTTATACTGTCAGCTCATTCCAGTCTCACCACCCTCTGAGTTCCTCTTAAAATTTTTACTTCTCACCCTTTACCCGTGACCTCTGTTTGTAGTCCCACCCATCCTCAGTGGAAAAAGCCTGCTTGCATTTACCCTATCTGTAAAGGATGCAAGAACTCCAGGCGTGCGGTTAGATCGGGGGAAGCTAAACATTGATGTTTGCAAAACTGTCACAGATTCCACTGAAATGCATTGAAACATGTGATTTCACTGCTTGATGGCATTGTGCGCTGGTTGTAGCCCTTTTAAAAGGCCATTCTGCCCATTGACCTCAGGCTGGCTCCATGCAAAAGCACAAACAGAAAAGATTTGGCAGATGCTGGAAATCCAGAGCAACATAAAATGCTGGAGAAACAGCAGGTCAGGCAGAATCCATGGAGGGGAATAAACTGTTGAGGTTTTGGGCCAAGACCTTTTGTCAAATTCCATACAGACAACTGTGGGAATTGAACCCAGGTCGCTGGCTCTGTAACAGTGTAACACTAACCGCTGTACTACTGTAGCAACTCGAAATTTTAGGATTTATTATCCTTTTTCACTTCATTCTCCTGCCTTTAAACATCAATACATTGACGTTGTAACCTTTGATGTCTTTAGAAGTCAAAAACTTATCAACCACTGCTTTAAATACATCCAATGACGGCCTCCACAAACATCTGTGGCAATAAATTCCACAGATTCAACACCTTCTGGCTAAAGACACCCCTCCTCATCTCCATTCTAAAGGTACGTCCCTCTAAGCTGAAGCTGTGCCCTGTGGAGTAACACACAGGAAATGCTGGAGGAATTCAGCAGATCAGGCATCAACTACTGAGAGGAATGTACACTCATCGATTTGGGCTGGAAAGGATGGGGGCACTCCACAATATCCTGAAATGGGAGGGTGAGCAGCCAGAGGTCGTGGTACATATTGGTACCAAAGACAAAGGCAGAAAAAGGGTGGAGGTCCTAAAAACAGAATACGGGGAGATAGGAAGGAAGCTGGGAAGCAGGAGCTTGAAGATAGTAATCTCGGGATTGCTGCCTGTGTCACACGACAGTGAGTATAGGAATAGAATAAGATGGAGGATCAATGTGTGGCTGAAGGATTTTTGGATCATTAGGACCTGTTCTGGGGCAGGTATGACCTGTACAAAAAGGATGGGTTGCACTTGAATCTGAGGAGGACCAATATCCTTGCGGGGAAGATTGCTAAGGCTGTTGTGGAGGGTATAAACGAGATTTGCAGGGGGGTGGGAACCGAAGTGAAGCGGCAGAGGATGGGGAGGTTGGAGCACAAGCAGAGACAGTAGTGAGTTTGTGAGGAAAGATGGGCAGATGTTAGAGCGAAGATGCACTCAGCCTTTTGGTTTGAGATGTGTCTATTTTCATGCAAGGAGTATCATAAACAAGGCCGAGTAACTTAGAGCGTGGATCAGTACACTGACATTGTGGCCATTACAGAGACTTGGGTGTCTCAGGAACAGGAATGGCTGCTGAGTATGCCAGGCTTCAGATGTTTCAAAAAGAACAGAGAGGGAGGCAAAAGAGGTGGGGGCATGACATTGCTAATTAGGGATAGTGTCATGGCTGCAGAAAAGGAGGAAGTCATGGAGGGATGGTCTACTGAATTAGTGTGGGTGGAGGTCACAAACAGAAAGAGGCAATAACTCTACTGGGTGTTTTTTATAGACCCTGCAATAGTAACATGGATACCGAGGAGCAGATCAGGAGACAGATTATTTTATTAATAGGGTTGTTGTGATTGGTGATTTTAACTTTCCTACTATTGACTGGAATCTCCCTAGAGAGAGGGGTTTAATGGGGTGGAGTCTGTTAGTTGTGTTCAGGAAGGTTTTCTGACACAATATGTAGATAAGCCAACGAGAGGAGAGGCTGTACTCGATCTGGTATTGGGAAATGAACCTTGTCAGGTGTCAGATCTCTCTGTGGGAGAACATTTTGGAGGTAATGAGCACAACACTGTCTTCTTCACCATAGCGCTGGAGAGGGATAGGAGCAGACAATTTGGAAAAAACACGTAATTGGGGTCAGGGGAAATATGATGCTGTTAGCCAGTGTGATGAATCCCTAGGTTTATCTTGCTGTGGACTGTCATTTTAAGAGAGAGTGCCTGAGTGACGTCAGCCGCCAGCTTTCTCGGCTCCTGTTTGATTCTTACTAAGAGAGAGAGGGGAGGAACTATTCAACTCTGCAGCTTGTTTTGATTTAAGCAAGGACACTCACTCACACACAGTCAGTCGCAGTTGGAGTCAGACAAGGGAAGGAAGCCAGTGACTAAGGGGTCACTGGTTGGAACTTTCGAATGCCCACAAGGATGTGTTGAGCATTGACCCAGCACGTTGATAAGTGGCTATCACGTTGTGTGATTGGGGGCAACCTTGTGGAATCTACCTATGTGTTAACCCTTGCCTGGGTGGTAGTTCGCTTTGAAGACTGTACCCCTGTGATAAGCTACTATTGGTGATAATCTGTAAATGGATTTGGAATAACAACGGATAAAACCCATGGCAATTGTTATCTTGTTTTACCACCGTGGAACCTGTGGAATACGACATAAATGCTGTCTCTCGACATTCACCTTGGATTACAAATCTCTCTTTCACATAATTTAATCTGTGGGTGAACTGAACTTTCATACCTCACCATCTCACGATTTTAAGCCTGGTGCCCCCCCCCACCGAGCTCAATAGTTTGGGAGTTATATTTACACATATGGATACTCATAACACTGTTAACTTTTGACTATTCTTGTTTACGTTGCTATATTAAGTAGATACTAATAAAGATAGTGGTTTTAACATCAAAACCGGACTCCAGGCGTGGTCTATTGATGCTGGTTCATTTAAACCATTACGGGTATGTAACAGGCAGGAACTTAGGAGCTTAAATTGGGAACAGATGTTCTCAGGGAAATGCACAGCCAAAATGTGGCAAATATTCAGGGAACATTTGCATGGAGTTCTGTATAGGTATGTTCCATTGAGGCAGGGAAAGGTTGGTAGGGTTAAAGAACCATGGTGTACAAAGGATGTGGAAAATTTAGTTAAGCAGAAGAGAAAAGCTTACGAAAGGTTCAAGAAACTAGGTACTGTTAGAGCTGTAGAAAATTACAAGTTTGCTAGGAAGGAGCTTAAGAATGGAATTAGGAGAGCCAGAAGGGGCCATGAGAAGGCCTTGGCATGCAGGATTAAGGAAAACCCTAAAGCATTCTACAAGTATGTGAAGAGCACGAGGATGAGCCGTGTGAGAATAGGACCCATTAGGTGCGATGGTGGAAACGTGTGCATGGAGAGAGAATGTGCCAGACCTTTTGAAAAACATTAAGTTAGATAGGTCACTGGGACTGGATGAGATATACCCCAGGCTACTGTGGGAAGTGAGGGAGGAGATTGCTGAGCCTCTTGCGATTATCTTTACATCATCGATAGGAATGGGAGAAGTACCAGAGTATTGGAAGTTTACAAATGTTGTTCCCTTGTTCATGAAAGGGAGTAGAGATAACCCAGGAAAGTATGGACCAGAGAGTCTGACTTCAGTGGTGGGCAAGTTCCTGGAGAATATCCTGAGAGGCAGGATTTATGTGTATTTGGAGAGACATTATTTGATTAGGGATAGCCAGCATGGCTTTGTCAAGGGCAGGTCATGCCTTACGAGCCTGATTGAAGTCCTTGAGGATGTAACAAAACACATGGATGAATGTAGAGCAGCTGATGTAGTGAATATGGATTTCAGTAAGGCATTCCATAAAGTTCCCCATGCAAGGCTCCTTCGGAAAGTAAGGAGGCATGGGATCCAAGGAGACCTTGATTTGTGGATCCGGAATTGGCTTGACCACAGAAGGCAAAGGGTGATGTAGATGGTCCATATTCTGCATGGAGGTCGGTGGACAGTGGAGTTCCGCCGGGATCTGTACTGGTTTCTGTCCTCTTTGTAATTTTTAAGTGACCTGGATGGAGAAGTAGAAGGATGGGTTAGAAAGTTTGCTGATGACACAAAGATTGGAGGTGTTGTGGATAGTGTGGAGGGCTGTCAGAGGCTACAGTGGGAAATTGATAGGATGCAGAACTGGGCTGAGAAGTGCCATATAGACTTCAACCTGGATAAGTGTGAAGTGGTTCATTTTGGTAGGTCAAATATGATGGCAGAATATAGTATTAATGGTAAGTCTTGGCAGTGTGGAGGATCAAAGAGATCATTGGGTCTGAGTTCATAGGACACTCAAAGCTGCTGTGCAGGTTGACAGTGTTGTTAAGAAGGTGTATGGTGTGTTGGCATTTATCAGTTGTGGGATTGAGTTCAAGAGCCATGAGGTAATGTTACAGCGATATAAGACCTTGGCCAGACCCTACTTGGAGTACTGTGCTTAGTTCTGGTCACTTCACTACAGGAAGAATGTGGATACTATAGAGAGAGTGCAGAGGAGATTTACCAGGATGGTGCCTGGATTGGAGGGCGTACCTTATGAGAATAGGTTGAGTGAAGTTGGCCTTTTCTCCTTGGAGTGACCGAGGATGAGAAGTGACCTGATAGAGGTGTATAAGATGACGAGGGGCTTTGATCTTGTAGATGCCCAGAGGCCTTTGCCCAGGGCTGAAATGGCTAAAACGAGGGGAAATAGTTTTGGAAATAGGTACCGAGGTGATGTCAGGAGTAAGTTTTTCACACAGAGAGTGGTGAGTGTGTGGAATGCACTGTCGGAGGCGGTGATGGAAGTGGATACAATAGGGTCTTTTAAGAGCCTCTTAGGTAGGTACATGGAGCTTAGAAAAATAGAGGACTATACACTAGGGAAATTCTAGGCAGTGTCTAGAGTAGGTTTCAATGGTCGGTACAACATTGTGGTACGAAGCGCCTGTAATGTTCTGTACATTTCTATGTTCTGTGTTCTAAGACAATATACAAAGGTGGGGGCGAGGGGGAGGAGTACAAGATGGTGGTGAGAGGTGAGACCAGGTGAGAGAGAGGGTGTCTGGGTAGGGCAGTGGGATGAAGTAAGAAGCTGAGAGGTGATTGGTGGAAAAGTAAAGGGCTGAAGAAGAAGGGATCTGATAGGATAGGAGAGTAGACCATGGGAGAAAAGGAAGAAGGGGAACCAGAGGGAGGTGATAGGCAGGTAAGGAGAAGAGGAGGGAGTATCAGAGAGAAGGGAGAAGGGAAGAGAAATTACCACAACTTGGAGAAATCGATGCTGATGCCGTCAGGATGGAGGGCCCCCCCCGCCGATGGAATCTGAGATGTTCTTCCACCAAATGACTATAGGAAAGATGTTCTCCATATCCACTCTATCTTGGCCTATCAATATTCAAACTGATTATAGGAAAGATCCTCTCCATATCCACTCTATCTAGGCCTATCGATATTCAGGTTACCAATCAGGTTGCAAGGAGATCCCCACTCAATGACTGTAACCTCTTGATTCTTATTCTCGGTGTCCTTTCCCCTCCTCCACCCAGGCAAAAGTCAGGAAGTTATGTTACAACTTTATAAAACTCTGGCTAGGCCAGTTCTGGAGTATTGTGTACAGTTCTGATCACCCACTGTAGGAGGCATGTTGAGGCTTTGGAGAGGGTACAGACGAGGTCACCAGGATGATGCCTGGTTTAGAGGGTGTTTACTGTAATGAGAGGTTCGATAAACTTGGGTTGTTTTCTCTGGAGCGACGGAGTCTGAGGGGAGATTTGATAGAGTTTGTAAGATTATAAGAGGCACAGAGAGAGCAGACAGAGAGTATCTTCCTCCCAGGGTTGAAATGTCTAATACCAAAGGCCTGCGTTGAAGGTGAAAGGGGTTTAAAGGGGATGTGAGGGGTAAATGTTTTACACAGACAGTGCCGGGTGACTGGAATGCTCTGTCTAGGGAGGAGTTACAGGCAGATACATTAGGGGCTTTTAAGAGACATTTAGATCAGCACATGAACAGACATTGGACATTGAAATGGATGTTGTGTAGGCAGAGGGGTTAGTTTAGTTGGTCACTAATTTAATTGGTTTAGCACCACATTGTGGGCCAAAGGGCCTGTGCCTGTGCTCTACTGCTCTGTGTTCTATGTTCTCGTGTTAAATACAGTAAATCTATGATCATCTGCTACTGAGAAATCCCGGTTGTTCCCTCCCTGGCTCACCAGGTGCCTGTGGTTCACGGAGCCATTCTGTTTCCCATTTCCAGGTAATAAAAATGAACTTCTGACATCATGATCTACCACAACGTGAGTAACACACAAAATGCTGGAGGATCTCAGCAGCTCAGGCAGCATCTATGGAGGGGAATAAACAGTCAATGTTTTTGCCTGGGGCCCTTCACCACGAATGGAAAGGAAGGGAAAAGATGCCAGAATCTGGTGGTGGGGGGAGTGGGACTGGCTGGGTTGTTCTTACACAGGGCCAGTATGAACTCAATGGGCTGAATGTCCTCCTGAATGCTGCAACTGTTCCGTCACTCCAAGCTAATTCCAAGAGCTCTCCTCTCCGTAACCGGTGCCCCTGATTCTCCAATCACTTCCCCACCTGAAAATGAAGTGGCAGGATTGTAAAAGCCATCAGCCCCAGGGAACAGACGACAATGACAAACCCCCGAAACCCTGACTCCACCCCAGCCTGTAATGCACTATATTTCAATAAGAGTCTGATTAATCAATAATCACCGATTCAGGAACAATGTCTTCCCCTCCGCCATCAGATTTCTGAATGGTCAATGAATCCATGAGCTCTTCCTCAGTATTTTTTCACTCTTTTTGCCCAACCTGTTTATTTCCTTTCCTTATTTTATATGCACTGACTGTAATTTATAGATTTTATTATTATACATTGCCTTGTACTGCTGCCACAAAACAACAAATTTCATGACATACGCCAGTGATGCAATCTCGTTGTCTATTCTATTGTTTCTATATTAATCTGATTCTGATTCTGACGTAACCCCCACTCCGGTCTCTACAGCACCAGACCGCAGCGTGTAGCCCACTCCTGAGTATCCATTATTGCACATATAAACCCCCCAGCCTGGACCCTCCTATGGATCACAGCCTGTTCCCAGTCCTGGCTATCCATTACTGATCATTTAGTTGTCAGGCCCTGCTGGTGTATCTGGAAGATCGCTGAAAGCCTGTGTCGATCAACTGTTGGGAAAGATGAAGGATATCTTCAATCCCTCACTGCTGCAGTCAGAGGCCCCACCTGCTTCAAAAGGATAACATCAGACCGGTGCCCAGGCAGAGCAGGGTGAGCTGCCTTAACGACCATCACCCAGTGGCACTCACATCTACTGCCATGAAATGCCTCGAGAGGTTGGTCTTGGCTGGAATCCACTCCTGCCTCAGGAAGAGCCTGGGCCCATGGCAATTTGCCCGTCACCACAACAGGTCTACAGTGGATGCAATCTCACTGGCTTCTCACGTGGCCTTGGCTCACCCGGACAACAGCAAAACCTTTGCACTGCTTATCGAATTGAATTTTTATATATATTTAATGTAAAGAATAGTTTTTCCCCTCCCCCATGTCAGGGCCCAGTCTGTAACCCACTCCCCTGGTTTGATGGTCGTCAGGCCCACTGACATCTGAAGATCCACTCGTGACAGTAGTGAAACTCCAGGTCTGTTTCCCAGATTTTCACCCACTTTCCCCACCTTCCCCACTCTTGACCCGGTTCCACCTGCCAGACGCATCTCCCCCAGTGGGTCCCATTCTCATCTCAGAGTATCAGGCTGGAGAGTGAGCCCTTGGTGGCCCTCCCTCAAACAACTGATTACAATCACCTCTCTCCATCTGAATCTCCTTTCCTTCCCTCTTCTCCATCTTCCACCACTTACCACATCTCCCATCTCCCTACCCAGCACAACCTGCCCTTAAACTCACACCCCACCCCAATCCTCAATCACCTGAGACTCCTGTCTCACCCTCCTCAATCTATCCAACCCCTCAGACTCCTGTCTCACCCCTCCGCAATCCTCAATCACCTGAGACTCCTGTCCCACCCTCCTCAATCTATCAATCACCTCAGAATTCCTGTCCCACCCCTCCTCTATCACCTCTGACTCCTCTCTCACCCCTCCTCAGTCCATCAATCACCACAGATTCCGGTCTCACCCTCCTCAATCTATCTATCCCCTCAGCCTCCTGTCTCACCTCCCCTTTCCCTCTGGCCATTCGACACTCCTCTATCAGTCCCGATGCAAACCAAAACTTCAACGTCCTTTCACACCCACAGATGCAGCCCGACCGGCTGAATTCCTTCAGCAGATTATTGTTCAAATATCGACCTCTCTCTCTCTCACTCAATTTCTCACTCACTCTCTCTCTCTCTCTCTCTCTCTCTCTATCACTGCCTCTCTCTCTCCCTCCTCTCTCATTCACTATCTCTCTCTCTCTCACACTCAATTTCTCACTCACTCTCTCTCTCTCACTCACTCACATTCACTCTCTCTGACTCTCTCATTCACTCACTCACATACACTCTCACTATCTCTCTCTCACTCTCTCTCATTCACTCACTCACTCTCTCTCTCTCTGCAGAGTTTTCGTTAAATGGTTGGTCAATCTCCGGCGCTGATGTGGTCTCTGCGGTGGAAGGAGCCTCCGCTGTGTTACCGTGTACTTTCACCGACACATCTCCTGATGTCGTCCCATCCGGCTCCGTGATCTGGTACAGGGAGACACCAGGTGCTAAAAAACTGGTGTTTAAGTGCACATATCCCGGTTCCGGCCCCTCCTGGTGCGATACAACGACACAGGAGGCTGGAGGAGGGCGGTTCGGATTCGTGGGGAACCTCAGTCGGAGAGATGCCTCGATAATGGTGGAGCGTCTGAAGCGGAGTGACGGTGGTCGGTATCGGTGCCGGGTGGAGCTCAATGTTGGCAACTTTCAAACGGCGGTTCTAACAGATCTGTCTGTGAGAGGTGAGGACCGATGTTTAAGCATTGAGTTGTAAATCTACACTAATCATTTCACATTTTATCTCCCTGAAAACTCATTTTATTCATAATCTACAAGTATATTTTGCAGGATGATCATGTCAAATAGATGTGATTGTCATGTGCACTATCACATCGAACAACAGCACCGTACAGGCCCTTCAGCCCACAATGTTGTGCTGACCCTTAAACCTGCTCGAAGACCAATCTAGCCTCCCACATAGCCCTCCATTTCTATAACGTCCCCGTACCTGAGAGTCTCCCTGTCTCTCTACCTCCCTCTCACTCACGCACACACACTTACTCTTTTTGTCTCTCCCCTCCCCCTCTCCCCCTCCCCCTCTCCCCCCTCTCCCCTCCCCCCTCTCTCCCCCTCTCTCCCCATCTTCCCTCCCCTCTCCCCCTCTTCCCTCCCCTCTCCCCCTCTTCCCTCCCCCTCCCTCCCCCTCTCCCTCCCCCTCTCCCCTCCCCCTCTCTCCCCCCCTCCTCCTCCCCCTCTCCCCTCCTCCTCCCCCTCTCCCCTCCCCCTCTCCCTCCCCCCTTACCCCCTCTCCCTCTCCCTCCCCCCTTACCCCCCTCTCCCTCTCCCCCTCCCCCCTGTCCGTGACGCTGCTGCCATTTCAGTCAGCAATGAAGGGCCTCCATCTCTGGCAGCATTCAGGGCTTCCTTCATCGTGTCAGTAGGTTCCTCTTGGTTTTCACTGCTGTCAGTCATACAATTCCCGAGTGGGACTCAGGAATACCGTCACACTCAGATGTCGAAGGATTCTCCATTGCTGTTTCCATAACAACATTGTTTTACCCGTCAGGGTTGTTACCCTGAGCTGAACCCCCGAACCTGGAGGATCAGTGATCCTCTCTTACAGAGAATATAGAAACAGAAATCTACAGCGCATTACAGGCCATTCAGCCCACAATGCTGTGCTGACCATGTAACCTACTCTAGAGAGATTACCTCAGGGCTCTTGAACTCAGTCCCACAGCTGATGAATGCCAGTCCACCATACACCTTCTTAACACCACTGTCAACCTGTGCAGCAGCTTTGAGTGTCCTATGGACAGAGTCCCCAAGATCCAGCTCATCCTCCACACTGCCACCAGTCTTACCATTCATATATTCTGTATTCAAATTTGACCTATCAGAATGAATCACTTCACACTTATCTGGGTTGAACTCCATCTGTTCTACACACCCTCCACTGTCTGTGTAATGAACCTGCCTCTGACCTCTGACATCCTCCCAATACTTTCCAGGAAAAGTCTCTGGCTGTCTGCTCGATTATGCCTCTTATCATCTTGTTCACCTCTATCAAGTCACCTCTCATCTTTCTTCACTCCCAAGAGAAAGTCTCCAGCTCGCTCAACCTTTCCTCATTAAACATCCTCTCTGGTCCAGGCAGCATCCTGGTAGATCTCCTCTACATCCTCTCGAAAGCTTCCTCATCCTTCCTATAATGAGGTGAGTGGAACTGAACTTACTTGCTGCTGCAGGTTCGATTTTCATTGCACGTCTGCCTACGTGTCTGCACAGGTGCAGTGAAAATCCAGTTGCCGCAGCAACACAGGCACAGAGCGTTGCATCAGAAAAGCAGCAATCAAGGTCAAGTTTATTGCCATCTGACTGTACACAGATACAGAACGTCAAGGGTGGTAATCTCGGGATTGCTGCCTGTGCCACGAGACAGAGAGGGTAGGAACAGGAAATTATGGCAGATGAATGCATGGCTGAAGAGTTGGTGCAGGGGGCAGGGGTTCAGATTTCTGGATCATTGGGATCTCTTCTGGGGAAGGTCTGACCTGTACAAAAAGGACGGGCTGCACCTGAACTGGAAAGGGAGCAATATCCTGGCGGGCAGGTTTGCTGGAGCTATTGGGAGGGTTTAAACTAGTTTGGCAGGGGGGTGGGAATCAGAATGTGAGTGCAGAGATTAGGGTAGAAGGACAAGGGCATGATGCTATGTATTCTGAGTTGGTGAGAAAGGACAGGCAGGGGACAAAACATAAATCTAGCCAGTTAGAGGGGTTGAAATGTGTCTATTTCAATGCCAGGAGTATTAGGAATAAAGGGGATGAACTTCGAGCATGGATCAGTACATGGAACTACGATGTTGTGGCCGTTACTGAAACTTGGCTGGAGGAAGGGCAGGATTGGCTGATGCAGGTACCAGGGTTTAGGTGTTTTAAAAGGAACAGGATGGGAGGTAGAAAGGGGGCGGTGAGTAGCATTACTGGTCAGGGATAGTATCATGGCTATAGAAAGGGAGGACACTGCAGGGGGAGTGTCCACTGAGTCAGTCTGGGTGGAAGTCAGAAATAGGAAGGGATCGATCACTGTGCTGGGAGTAGTCTACAGGCCCCCAAATAGCCCTCGGGACACCAAGGAGCAGATAAGCAGGCAGATTTTAGAATTGTGCAGGAAATACAGGGTTGTAGTTATGGGTGATTTCAACTTCTCTCATATTGACTGGCATCTCCCGACTGCAAGGGGGATAGATGGGACTGAATTTGTCAGGTGTGTTCAAGAAGGATTCCTGACACAGTAAGTGGACCGGCCGATGAGAGGAGAGGCCATACTGGATCTAGTTCTGGGTAATGAACCTGGTCAGGTGGCAGACCTCTTGGTGGGGGAGCATTTTGGTGAGAGTGACCACAACTCCCTTAGCTTCAGCATAGCTATGGAAAAGGATAAAAACAGACAAAATGGGGAAGTGCTTAACTGGGGAAGGGCTAACAATGAAGGGATGAGGCAGGAACTAGCGAGAGTAAATTGGAAACAGATGTTCAAAGGTGAAAGCACAGAAGTAATGCGGGAGAAGTTTAGGGACCACTTGTGCTGTGTTCAGGATAGGTTTGTCCCACTGAGGCAAGGAAAAAATGGTAGGAAAAGGTAACTGTGGCTGACGAAACACGTGAGGCAACTCATCCAGAGGAAGAAGGAAGCATATGTTAGATATAAGAAGCAGGAAGCAGGAGGGGCTCATGAGAAATATAGGGTAGCCAGGAAGGAGCTTAAGAAAGGACTTAGGAGAGCTCGAAGGGGGCATGAGAAGGCCTCGGCATGTAGGATTAAGGAGAACCCCAAGGTGTTCTATGTGTATGTGAAGATTAGGAGGATGACAAGAACAAAGGTGGGACCGCTAAAGGATGAAGAGGGCAACATGTGCCTGGAGGCGGAGGAGGTTGGGGAGGTCCTAAATGAATACTTTGCTTCAGTATTCACAAGTGAAAAGGACCTTGATCAGGGTGAGGTCGAAACAGAAACAGGTCTGTGTGGTGGACAATGTGGAGATTAAGGAAGAAGAAATGTTGCATCTTCTTAAAAACATCAAGATTAACAAGTCCCCAGGGCCAGACGTGATATACTCCAGGTTGCTGTTGGAATTGAGCAAAGAGATCGCTGGAGCATTAGCTATGATCTTTGAATCCTCTTTGGCTGCAGGGGAAGTGCCGGAGGACTGGAGAATGGCAAATGTAGTTCCCTTATTTAAAAAAGGTAATAGGGAGAATCCTGTGAACTATAGACCGGTGAGTCTTACGTCGGTGGTCTGCAAACTATTGGAAAGGATTTTTAAGGATAGGATCTATGAGCATTTGGAGAAGTACAGTCTACTCAAGGATAGTTAAAACAGCTTTGTGAAGGGAAGGTCGTGCCTCACAAGTCTAATTGAGGTTTTTGAAGAAGTAACAAAAGTAATTGATGAGGGTAGGGCGGTAGATGTGGTCTACAAGGCTTTTGACAAGGTCCCCCATGAGAGACTCATCCAGAAATTCATGAGGCATGGGATCAGTGGAACCTTGGCTGTTTGGATAAAAAATTGGCTTAAAGGAAGAAAGCAGAGGGTAGTCATGGAAGGAAAGTATTCTGCCTGGAGATCAGTGACTAGTGGAGTGCTGCAGGGATCTGTGCTGGGACCCCTGCTATTTGTGATTTTTATAAATGACCTGGATGTAGAAGCGGAAGGATGGGTGAGTAAGTTTGCGGATGACACGAAGATTGGAGGAGTTGTGGATGGAGCTGCAGTAGACAGTCTGCAGAGTTGGGCAGAAAAATGGCAGATGGAGTTCAATCCGGTTAAGTGTGAGGTGATGCATTTTGGAAGGACAAACCAGAAGGCTGAGTACAGGGTTAATGGTTGGTTAAGAATGTGGATGAACAGAGGGACCTTGGGGTTCAAATCCATACATCCCTCAAGGTCGCTGCACAGGTTGATAGGGTAGTTAAGAAGGCCTATGGGATGCTAGGCTTCATTAATGGGGGGATTGAATTCAAGAGTAGAGAGGTCATGTTGCAACTCTACAAATCTCTGGTGAGACCACACTTAGAGTATTGTGTTCAGTTCTGGTCACCTCATTATAGGAAGGATGTGGAAGCTATGGAGAGGGTGCAGAGGAGATTTACCAGGATGTTGCCTGGATTGGAGAACAAGTCATATGAAGCAAGGTTAGCAGAGCTGGGACTTTTCTCTTTGGAGCATAGAAGAATGAGAGGGGACTTGATAGAGGTCTACAAGGTTATGAGAGGCATAGATAGGGTGATTAGTCAGTACCTGTTTCCCAGGGCACCAATAGCAAACACCAGAGGGCATATGTACAAAGTTAAGGGAGGGAAGTTTAGGGGAGACATCAGGGGTAAGTTTTTTACACAGAGGGTTGTGAGTGCCTGCAATGACTTGCCAAGGATGGTGATGGAGGCAAAAACATTAAGGGTATTTAAGAGCCTCTTGGACAGGCACATGGATGAAAGAAAAATAGAGGGTTATGGGGTAGTGTGGGTTTAGTACTTTTTTTAACGAATATATGGGTCAACACAACATCGAAGGCTGAAGGGCCTGTACTGTGCTGTAGTATTCTAGTGTTTTAGTGAAACCACCTTCTTCCGGATCAAGGTGCACTCACAAAACATAAGAAGATAAGAAATAGGAGCAGGAGTCGGCCATCCGGCCCATCGGGCCTGTTCTGCCATTCAATAAGATCATGGCTGATCTGTCCATAAACTCAGCTCCATCTGCCTGCCTTTTTCCCATAACCCTTAATTCCCTTACTATGTAAGAGCCTATCTAACTGTTTCTTAAATATATTTAGTGAGGAAACCCCAACTGCTTCCCTGGGTAAAGAATTGCACCGATTCACCACTTTCTGGGAAAAAAAGTTTTTCCTCATCTCTGACCTAAATCTTCTCTCATGGATCTTGAGGCAACGTTCCCTAGTACGAGTCTCACTGACCAGTGGAAACAACGTTCCCACTTCGATCTTATCAAACACTTCCAAAATTTTGTATGTTTCTATCAGATCCCCTCTCATTCTTCTAAACTCCAGAGAGTATAGTCCCAGGTGACTCAATCTCTCCTCATAGATTAACCCCTTCATCCCTGGAATCAACATATATCACACACAGCTCATAAAACACAATATTACCAAATATCAACTAATAAAGAATAATACAGAATGCATATAGTCTGCAACACAGGTAAACAGTAAACAGCCCACTGCTCTATCTTTCTATAATGCAGGGTATACTGTAGAATTCCTTCTCAAACACACCAGCTCAGGCTGTTGAACACTTTCAGTACAGTAAGTCTTTACACTGGACATGGTTACTGTAGAATTTCGTATCAAACACACTACCTCAGGCAGTTGAACACGTTTAGTACAGTAAATATTACACTGGAGAATTCCTTGTCAAACACACCAGCTCAGGCTGTTGAACACTTTCCATGTAGAAAATATTACACTGGAGAGGGTTCACTGTAGAATTCCTTGTCAAACACACCAGCTCAGGCTGTTGAACACTTTCAGTACAGTAAGTATTACACTGGAGAGGGTTCACTGTAGAATTCCCTGTCAAACACACCAGCTCAGGCTGTTGAACACTTTCAGTACAGTAGGTATTACACTGGACTGATTATTGTTGGTATACTGTATTGATTAGTATTGTTACTCTGTAGTGATTAGTGTTGTTACAGTACAGTGACTAGAGTTGTTACACAGTACTGACTGATGTTGTTACAGTGTACTGATCAGTGTTGTTACATTGCAGTGATTGGGTTGTCACACTGTACTGATTAGTTTATTCACACTGTAGTGACACATGCTGTGACTGTATCTACTGATATCATTACACTGTAATGGGTAGTGTTGTTACACTGTAATGGGTAGTGTTGTTACACTGCAGTGATTAGTATTGTTGCACTGTTCTGACTAGAGTTGTTAGACTGTACTGATCAGTGTTGTTACACTGTACTCATTAGTGTTGTTACATTCCACTGATTAGTGATGGTGTCAGTTGGTTCAACAACTGAATGGTTGAAGGGAATTAGCTGTTCCTGAACATGGTGGTGTGAGATTCAGGCTTCTCTACCTCCTGCCCGATGGGACTGTTTTATGTTCTGAAGATATGTTCTTGTCAGAATGGTTTGCAATTAGTGAGACTCATTTGGGTGTGTTTTCATTTGGGTGGGTGCTGAGGAGAGTTTTTATTATTTTGTAGGCTGGAAATTTTGTCAGTGTTAAACGTTTTTGCTGAGGGTTAACTGATTTATTCTGGCACCTGTCCTTCCCTCAGCTCCCAATGAGAGTGTCTCTGTGATGACTGGAACCGAGGGAGCTTCGGCCACATTACCCTGTGTGTTCACACAGCCTCAGCAGAGCCTCACCGCACACACGGTGATGTGGATGAGGAAGAATCCCGACCAACACATCGTCACCTTCAGGCATATTCAAAATGGATCGTGGGCAGCGGAAAACAGAGTGACTCGGTACGAGCTCGTCGAGGACCCAGAGCTGGGAAATGCCTGGATCAGGATAAAGCAGCTGAGAGTGGAGGACAGTCACAGCTACCTGTGTCTGGCTGAGTTCAGGAAAGGCAATCATGATTACTCATCCTATGGAAACCACGTCAAACCCCCATTTATCCATGTGATCCAGAGTGAGATCCAACTGCAGGTCAGACCAGGTAAGAAACCATTGACACATTCTGCAGGGCATGGGGAGGGTTTTAGGGGTGGGTGGGGGGAAGCCTGCTACCATTATCCTTTCTCTAATCAACCCCCACCCCCGTGTTTATCTGTCTGTCCCCGTGTGAGATCTGACTGTAGATCAGACCCGGAAAAGAACCCGTCGCCACATTCAAGTTCAAGTTTAATTGTCAATCAGCCACACGTGCATACAGCAAAACAAAACAGCGTTCCTCCAGGGACAAGGTGTAAAGCAGAGTAGCAACAGCACACAGTACACATCGTTATGATCGCAGAAAAGCATACAGTCACAAAAAGACATAATATAGCCCAAGTTCCTGAGTGGTCTGGCTTGGAGCTGGATGGTAGATTGGATATTGTCCTGGTCCAGCTTGTCTCTCACTAAGTGAACACTGGGGGGCAGCACTGAGCAAAAGCGGAAGGCAGCATCGATGGGAGGGGCCTGTCCCCAACCCACGACGGACTCCAGCACGTCCACAGAGGCCTCTGCTCTCTCCCACACCATCTCGGCATCTTCTGCAGTGTTCAGGGATGGGTCGGAACCTCCAGCACCCATTGCATTCTGTGTCCAGACTCTGGGGATGAATGTTATATCGGCCACTCCCAGCCTCAGCTGGTGATGAGTTCCGTTTCCCCACCACCTCCATCTCAGACGGTCCTTCACACAGGGTGGCCCCCAGACCTTCAACAGGCCCCCTGGTGGGGCCTTGCCTGAGCCTAGGAGGAATGAGTGGAGTTCTAACGGAGGATCAGGAAGCTTCCCAGAGAAGACACACACTCAACGTTTCAGGAAGAGCTTCTTCCTTTCTGCCGTCGGATTTCTGAGTGAACAATCAGAAAAGTGAGGACCAGCTCACTTTGTTTCCTTTTTTCCCTCTTTTTGTGCTACTTATTTAATTTAAAATTCTACATGTAGGTATATATTTCTTATTGAAATTTACAGTTTTTTGATTAATATGTATTGCAATGTATAACAGGGTGTCAGGGTGAGATACGTCTTTACCAAAGGAGGTGTAAGACACTCCTTCCCTCCACTAGCCTTCACTTTACCCTTGGGCGAGGTGTAGCCCCTGCTTAGCCCCTGATCAGGGTTACGTGAATCCATGGGATCAGGTGGTGGATGGTCGTATGAGCAGCTGGTGCAGATCACAAATTCTGGTAACGCGACCACTGACACCAGGCAGACAATCTCTGAAGAGTATTGATAATGGCTGGGGTCACCCGTCCTGTACAGACACTGCTCAGAAGAAGGTGATGGAAACCACCTCTGTAGAAAAATTACCAAGAACAATCATGGTCATAAAAATGAAAGGGCCTGTTCTGCACAGTGTGAGTCCTGATGAAGGGGTCAGCCTGAAACGTCAGCTGTTTACTCTTCTCCAGAGATGCTGCCTGGCCTGCTGAGTTCCTCCAGCATTTTGTGTGTGTTCATCATGGTTACGAGACTGTGATTGCCCACATCACACAACACAGCACACACCGATGATGATGATTGCAATGTACTGCTGCACAAAACACAAGCCGGTGAAATTATCCTAATCCCGATTGTGATTCTGCAGAATGTCAGGGGGAGGAGGCAGACAGGACACGATTACAGGGCTCAACCTGTCACATGGATCAAGACAGAAGCCAGCCCCCTCCATGGATTCTGTCTACACTTCTCACCGTCTTTGTGAAGCAGACTGCAAAATCAGAGACCCTCCCATCCACCCTGGACATTCTCTCTTCGGCCCTCTCCCACTGGGCAGAAGGTACAACAGCCTGGATGCACGGACCACCAGGCTGAAGGACAGCTTTTATCCTACAGTTATAACTACTGAGTGGTCCCCCAGTACGATAAGATGGACTCTCCACCTCATTATTTATTTGTTTATTCATTTAGAGATACAGCACAGAACAGGCCCTTCCGACCCAACGAACCACACCACCCAAAAACCCACCTATTGAACCCACGACGATTTACAATGACCAATTAACCGACGATCCGGTCCATCCTTAGACTGTGGGAGGAAACTCTGCTGTTGTGTCCCCTGTACTGTGTTAGAATGTACTGATTCATGTTGTTACACTGTAGTGATTTGTGTTGTTACCTGTACTGATTAGTGTTGTTATACTGTAGTGATTTGTGTTGTTACCTGTACTGATTAGTGTTGCTATACTGTAGTGATTTGTGTTGTTACCTGTACTGATTAGTGTTGTTATACTGTCATGTCTAGTGTTGTTACCTGTACTGATTTGTGTTGTTATACTGTAGTGATTTATGTTGTTATACTGTAGTGATTTGTGTTGTTACCTGTACTGATTAGTGTTGTTATACTGTAGCATCTAGTGTTTGTTCTACTGTACTGATTAATGTTGTTACACCGTACTGATTAGTGTTGTTATACTGTCGTGTCTAGTGCTGTTACCTGTACTGATTAGTGTTGTTATACTGTCGTGTCTAGTGCTGTTACCTGTACTGATTAGTGTTGTTATACTGTCGTGTCTAGTGCTGTTACCTGTACTGATTAGTGTTGTTATACTGTCGTGTCTAGTGCTGTTACCTGTACTGATTAGTGTTGTTATACTGTCGTGTCTAGTGCTGTTACCTGTACTGATTAGTGTTGTTATACTTTTATGATGTGTTGTTACACTGTAGTGATTTGTGTTGTTACCTGTACTGATTAGTGTTGTTATACTGTAGTGATTTGTGTTGTTACCTGTACTGATTAGTGTTGCTATACTGTAGTGATTTGTGTTGTTACCTGTACTGATTAGTGTTGTTATACTGTCATGTCTAGTGTTGTTACCTGTACTGATTTGTGTTGTTATACTGTACTGATTTGTGTTGTTATACTGTAGTGATTTGTGTTGTTACCTGTACTGATTAGTGTTGTTATACTGTAGCATCTAGTGTTTGTTCTACTGTACTGATTAATGTTGTTACACTGTACTGATTAGTGTTGTTATACTGTTGTGTCTAGTGCTGTTACCTGTACTGATTAGTGTTGTTATACTGTCGTGTCTAGTGCTGTTACCTGTACTGATTAGTGTTGTTATACTTTTATGATAAGTGTTGTTCCACTGCAGTGATTTGTGTTGTTACACTGTACTGATCAGTGTTGTTACACTCCACTGATTAGTGTTGGTGTCAGTTAGTTCAACAACTGAATGTTTGAAGGGAATTAGCTGTTCCTGAACGTGGTGGTGTGAGATTTAGGCTTCTCTACCTCCTGCCCGATGGGACTGTTTTATGTTCTAAACAATTTCTCTTGATTGAATGGTTTGCAATGAGTGAGACACAGATGGGTTGTGTTTTTATTCAGGAGGGTGCTGTGGGGAGTTTCTATTATTTTGTAGGCTGGATATTTTGTCAGTGTTAAACGTTTTTGCTGAGGGTTAACTGATTTATTCTGGCACCTGTCCTTCCCTCAGCTCCCAGTGAGAGTGTCTCTGTGATGACTGGAACCGAGGGAGCTTCGGCCACGTTACCCTGTGTGTTCACACGGCCTCCGCAGAACCTCACCGCGCACACGGTGACGTGGATGAGGAAGGATCCCTACCGACACATCGTCACCTTCAGGCGTATTCGAACTGGATTGTGGGCAGCGGAAAACGGAGTGACTCGGCATGAGCTCGTCGAGGACCCAGAGCTGGGAAATGCCTGGATCAGGATAAAGCAGCTGAGAGTGGAGGACAGTCACAGCTACCTGTGTCTGGCTGCATTCAGGGAAAGGAATCATGATGATTCATCCTACGTCAAACCCCCATTTATCCATGTGATCCAGAGTGAGATCCAGCTGCAGGTCAGACCAGGTAAGAAACTATTGACACACTCTGCTGGGCATGGGGAGGGTTTTAGGGGTGGGTGAGGGGAAGCCTGCGACCATTATCCTTTCTCTAATCAACCCCCACCCCCGTGTTTATCTGTCTGACCCCGAGTGAGATCTGACTGTAGATCAGACCCGGAAAAGAACCCGTCGCCACATTCAAGTTCAAGTTTAATTGTCAATCAGCCACACGTGCATACAGCAAAACAAAACAGCGTTCCTCCAGGGACAAGGTGTAAAGCAGAGTAGCAACAGCACACAGTACACATCGTTACGATCGCAGAAAAGCATACAGTCACAAAAAGACATAATATAGCCCAAGTTCCTGAGTGGTCTGGCTTGGAGCTGGATGGTAGATTGGATATTGTCCTGGTCCAGCTTGTCTCTCACTAAGTGAACACTGGGGGGCAGCACTGAGCAAAAGAGGAAGGCAGCACCGATGGGAGGGGCCTGTCCCCAACCCACGACGGACTCCAGCACGTCCACAGAGGCCTCTGCTCTCTCTCACACCATCTCGGCATCTTCTGCAGTGTTCAGGGATGGGTCAGAACCTCCAGCACCCATTGTATTCTGTGTCCAGACTCCGGGGATGAATGTTATGTCGGCCACTCCCAGCCTCAGCTGGTGATGAGTTCCATTTCCCCACCACATCTCCATCTCAGACAGTCCCTCACACAGGGTGGCCCCCAGACCTTCAACGGGCCCCCTGGCGGGGCCTTGCCTGAGCCTGGGAGGAATGAGTGGAGTTCTAACGGAGGATCAGGAAGCTTCCCAGAGAAGACACACACTCAACGTTTCAGGAAGAGCTTCTTCCTTTCTGCCGTCGGATTTCTGAGTGAACAATCAGAAAAGTGAGGACCAGCTCACTTTTTTTCTTATTTTTCCCTCTTTTTGTGCTACTTATTAAATTTAAGATTCTACATGTAGGTATACATTTCTTACTGAAATTTATAGTTTTTTGATTAATATGTATTGAATGTATAACAGGGTGGCAGGGTGACGATACGTCTTTACCAAAGGAGGTGTAAGACACTCCTTTCCTCTGCTAGTCTTCACTTTACCCTTAGGTAAGGTGTATCCCCTGCTTAGTCCCTGATCAGGGTCACGTGAATCCATGGGATCAGGTGGTGAATGGTCGTACAAGCAGCTGGTGCAGATCACAAATTCTGGTTATGCGACCACTGACACCAGGCAGACAATCTCTGACGAGTATTGACAATGGCTGGGCTCACCCGTCCTGTACAGACACTGCTCAGAAGAAGGTGATGGAAACCACTTTTGTAGAAAAATTGCCAAGAACAATCATGGTCATAAACAGGAGAAAATCTGCCGTTGCTGGAAATCCAGAGCAACATACACAAAATACTGGAGGAACTCAGCAGGTCGGGCAGCGTCTATGGGGAAAGGATCAAAGGTTCATTTTATTGTCCCAGTTTGCATGTAGAATACAACTCTGATATTCACCTTCTCCAGATAACCATAATATCCAGAAAAACCATGGGATTTGTTACAAGAATAGACATCAATACCTCCACATGAAAAGGAAATGGAAGAATCTCGCAAACTTCAAACCCCCCGCCCCCCACCTCCCTCCCTCACACAAAAGCCAGCAGATCGCCCACCTGGAAGACGATCGTCAGAAGATCAAAAGCCTCAAGCCCTAAAACCTCAAAAGCCCCTCCCTCTCAAAAAATACAGTGCCGACAGCACCAAATCCAACACCCACTCCCCACACAGATCACCCACACAGAAAAGTCAACAGGAACATCAGACACCAATCCCTAACCCCTCCCTCACACAAAAAACAATACATCGTCCCTCTAGAACCCCAACCCACCAATCAGCAACAAGAAAGAAAACAGAAACTGAAGGAGAGCAAAATGAACTACAGCCCAACAGTCACATCAATCTCAGAATTTCAAACATTCCTCCCACCAGAATTGAGTAAACAGTCGATGTTTTGTGCTGAGACTCTGCATCAGAACTCATGAAAGGGCCTGTTCTGCAGAGTGTGAGTCCTGATGAAGGGGTCAGCCTGAAACGTCAGCTGTTTACTCTTCTCCAGAGATGCTGCCTGGCCTGCTGAGTTCCTCCAGCATTTTGTGTGTGTTCATCATGGTTAAGAGACTGTGATTGCCCACATCACACAACACAGCACATACCGATGATGATGATTGCAATGTACTGCTGCACAAAACACAAGCCGGTGAAATTATCCTAATCCCGATTGTGATTCTGCAGAATGTCAGGGGGAGGAGGCAGACAGGACACGATTACAGGACTCAACCTGTCACATTGATCAAGACAGAAGCCAGCCCCCTCCATGGATTCTGTCTACACTTCTCACCGTCTCTGTGAAACAGAATGCAAAATCAGAGACCCTCCCATCCACCCTGGACATTCTCTCTTCGGCCCTCTCCCACTGGGCAGAAGGTACAACAGCCTGGATGCACGGACCACCAGGCTGAAGGACAGCTTTTATCCTACAGTTATAACTACTGAGTGGTCCCCCAGTACGATAAGATGGACTCTCCACCTCATTATTTATTTGTTTATTCATTTAGAGATACAGCACAGAACAGGCCCTTCCGACCCAACGAACCACACCACCCAGAAACCCACCTATTGAACCCATGACGATTTACAATGACCAATTAACCGACAATCCGGTCCATCCTTAGACTGTGGGAGGAAACTCTGCTGTTGTGTCCCCTGTACTGTGTTAGAATGTACTGATTCATGTTGTTACACTGTAGTGATTTGTGTTGTTACCTGTACTGATTAGTGTTGCTATACTGTAATGATTTGTGTTGTTACCTGTACTGATTAGTGTTGTTATACTGTCATGTCTAGTGTTGTTACCTGTACTGATTTGTGTTGTTCTACTGTAGTGATTTGTGTTGTTATATTGTAGTGATTTGTGTTGTTACCTGTACTGATTAGTGTTGTTATACTGTAGCATCTAGTGTTTGTTCTACTGTACTGATTAATGTTGTTACACTGTA
This sequence comes from Hemitrygon akajei, assembly GCF_048418815.1. NCBI lineage: Eukaryota > Metazoa > Chordata > Chondrichthyes > Myliobatiformes > Dasyatidae > Hemitrygon > Hemitrygon akajei. Next base: position 3,571,776 of record NC_133129.1, read on the forward strand.
CTGATTAGTGTTGTTATACTGTCGTGTCTAGTGCTGTTACCTGTACTGATTAGTGTTGTTATACTGTCGTGTCTAGTGCTGTTACCTGTACTGATTAGTGTTGTTATACTGTCGTGTCTAGTGCTGTTACCTGTACTGATTTGTGTTGTTATACTGTACTGATTTGTGTTGTTATACTGTAGTGATTTGTGTTGTTACCTGTACTGATTAGTGTTGTTATACTGTAGCATCTAGTGTTTGTTCTACTGTACTGATTAATGTTGTTACACTGTACTGATTAGTGTTGTTATACTGTCGTGTCTAGTGCTGTTACCTGTACTGATTAGTGTTGTTATACTGTCGTGTCTAGTGCTGTTACCTGTACTGATTAGTGTTGTTATACTGTCATGTCTAGTGCTGTTACATGTACTGATTAGTGTTGTTATACTGTCGTGTCTAGTGCTGTTACCTGTACTGATTAGTGTTGTTATACTGTACCATCTAGTGTTTGTTCTACTGTACTGATTAATGTTGTTACACTGTACTGATTAGTGTTGTTATACTGTCGTGTCTAGTGCTGTTACCTGTACTGATTAGTGTTGTTATACTGTCGTGTCTAGTGCTGTTACCTGTACTGATTAGTGTTGTTATACTGTCGTGTCTAGTGCTGTTACCTGTACTGATTTGTGTTGTTATACTGTACTGATTTGTGTTGTTATACTGTAGTGATTTGTGTTGTTACCTGTACTGATTAGTGTTGTTATACTGTAGCATCTAGTGTTTGTTCTACTGTACTGATTAATGTTGTTACACTGTACTGATTAGTGTTGTTATACTGTCGTGTCTAGTGCTGTTACCTGTACTGATTAGTGTTGTTATACTGTCGTGTCTAGTGCTGTTACCTGTACTGATTAGTGTTGTTATACTGTCATGTCTAGTGCTGTTACATGTACTGATTAGTGTTGTTATACTGTCGTGTCTAGTGCTGTTACCTGTACTGATTAGTGTTGTTATACTTTTATGATGTGTTGTTACACTGTAGTGATTTGTGTTGTTACCTGTACTGATTAGTGTTGTTATACTGTAGTGATTTGTGTTGTTACCTGTACTGATTAGTGTTGCTATACTGTAGTGATTTGTGTTGTTACCTGTACTGATTAGTGTTGTTATACTGTCATGTCTAGTGTTGTTACCTGTACTGATTAGTGTTGTTATACTGTACTGATTTGTGTTGTTATACTGTAGCATCTAGTGTTTGTTCTACTGTACTGATTAATGTTGTTACACTGTATTGATTGGTGTTGTTAGACTGTACTGAGTAGTGTTGTTACACTCCACTGATTAGTGTTGGTGTCAGTTGGTTCAACAACTGAATGGTTGAAGGGAATTAGCTGTTCCTGAACGTGGTGGTGTGAGATTTAAGCTTCTCTACCTCCTGCCCGATGGGACTGTTTTATGTTCTAAAGAGTTTCTCTTGTCTGAATGGTTTGCAATTAGTGAGACACAGATGGGTTGAGTTTTTATTCAGGAGGGTGCTGTGGGGAGTTTCTATTATTTTGCAGGCTGGAAATTTTGTCAGTGTTAAACATGTTTGGTGGGGGTTAACTGATTTATTCTGGCACCTGTCCTTCCCTCAGCTCCCAGTGAGAGTGTCTCTGTGATGACTGGAACCGAGGGAGCTTCGGCCACGTTACCCTGTGTGTTCACACGGCCTCCACAGAGCCTCACCACGCACACGGTGACGTGGATGAGGAAGGATCCCTACCAACACATCGTCACCTTCAGGCACCGAGGAAATGGATCGTGGGCAGCGGAAAACGGAGTGACTCAGTACGAGCTCGTCGGGGACCCAGAGCTGGGAAATGCCTGGATCAGGATAAAGCAGCTGAGAGTGGAGGACAGTCACAGCTACCTGTGTCTGGCTGCATTCAGGGAAAGGAATCATGATTATTCATCCTACGTCAATCCCCAATATATCCATGTGTTCCAGAGTGAGATCCGGCTGCAGGTCACCCCAGGTAAGAAACCATTGACACATTCTGCAGGGCATGGGGAGGGTTTTAGGGGTGGGTGGGGGGAAGCCTGCTACCATTATCCTTTCTCTAATCAACTCCCACCCCCGTGTTTATCTGTCTGTCCCCGAGTGAGATCTGACTGTAGATCAGACCCGGAAAAGAACCCGTCGCCACATTCAAGTTCAAGTTTAATTGTCAATCAGCCACACGTGCATACAGCAAAACAAAACAGCGTTCCTCCAGGGACAAGGTGTAAAGCAGAGTAACAACAGCACACAGTACACATCGTTACGATCGCAGAAAAGCATACAGTCACAAAAAGACATAATATAGCCCAAGTTCCTGAGTGGTCTGGCTTGGAGCTGGACTGTAGATTGGATATAAGCAGCCTTGTTGAGGGAAGTGCCTTGTGAGGAAAGTGCGGATCTTTAGCTCGAGAGCCTTCAGCGAGGAGGCTGAGGGAAGTGACTACGCCACAGTTGGAGAGGGTGAGAGGTGGTGAAGAGATGACAGGTAAACTGATTCAGTGTGATGCTTGCCTGATGTGGGAGGTCAGCGACACTGATGGTGCCTCCGGCTGCTGCAACTGTGGAAAGTGTGTCCAGGTTCAGCTCCCGAAGGACCGTGTTGGGGCACTGGAGGGGCAACTGGATGACCTCGGGTTCATCCGGGAAAACGAGAGTTTTCTGGACACGACCTACAGTGAGATTGTGACACCGAAGATACCAGAAGAGAGAGGGGGGCGACAATGAGGAAGGGATGGATGCTTGGAGTACAGGAGACCCCGGGGGATGTGGTTCCTGAAAACAGGTTCACTCTCTTGGAAGCTGTCGGGACAGAAGGCACTGCTAGTCTTAGAGGTGGACAGGTCTGCAAGTCAAAAACTGAAGCCAAGCCGAAGAGATGGACGACAGGCAGAGCCGTTGTAGTAAAGGACTCCATAGTGAGAGGTACAGAAAGGGGTTTCTGTGGCAACAGGTGGGATTTAAGGATGGTGTGTTGCCTCCCTGGAGCCAGGATTCAGGACATCACGGACCGATTGCAGAGCATCCTCAAGGGTGAAGGTGAACAGCCGGAAGTGGTAGTGCATGTCGGCACAAATGACATCGGGAAGAAGAGGAAAGAAATTCTGCAGCGGGACTTCAGAGAACTCGGAAGAAGGCTGAAAAGCAGGACCTCCAGGGTGGTTATCTCCGGTTTGCTTCCAGTTCCTCGTGCTGGTGAGGGCAGGAACAGGGAGATATGGGATCTCAATGTGTGGCTGAGGAGCTGGTGCGGCAAGCAGGGTTTTAGATTCTCAGACCACTGGGATCTGTTTTGGGGTAAGGATGAATTGTACAACAGGGACGGGTTGCACCTTAACAGGCGGGGGACCAGCATTCTGGCAGGCAGGTTTGCCACTGTTACATGGGTGTGTTTAAACTGATTAGTGGGGGGGGGGGGAGACAAACTGGAAATACAAGGATGGAGTTAAAGGGAAAGAGAGAATAAGAAAAGTTAAGAAAGACATCAGAATTATAGGGGCAGAAAGCTCAGGAAGGGATTGGAGTGTATGGCCAAGTGCAATAGGGATCGGTGTGAGAAGCAAGAGGAGTAATGGATTAAAAGTATTATATATGAATGCACAAAGTATAAGAAATAAAGTGGATGAGCTTGAGGCTCAGTTGGAAATTGGCGAGTATGATGTTGTAGGAATAACAGAGACATGGCTGCAAGAGGACCAGGGCTGGGAAATGAATATTCAAGGGTATACGTCCTATCGAAAGGACAGACAGGTGGGCAGAGGGGGTGGGGTGGCTCTGCTGGTGAGGAATGAAATTCAGTCCCTTGCGAGGGGTGACATAGAATCAGGAGATGTAGAGTCAGTATGGATAGAACTGAGAAATTGTAAGGGCAAAAAGACCCTAATGGGAGTTATCTACAGGCCCCCAAATGGGAGCCTGGATATAGGGTGCAAGTTGAATCAAGAGCTAAAATTAGCATGTCGGAAAGGTAATTCTGCAGTTGTAATGGGGGATTTCAACATGCAGGTAGACTGGGAGAATCAGGATGGTACTGGACCCCAAGAAAGGGAGTTTGTGGAGTGCCTCCGAGATGGATTCTTAGAGCAGCTTGTACTGGAGCCTACCAGGGAGAAGGCAATTCTGGTTCTAGTATTATGTAATGAACCAGATTTGATAAGGGAACTCAAGGTAAAGGAGCCATTAGGAGGTAGTGACCATAATATGATAAGTTTTAATCTACAATTTGAGAGGGAGAAGGGAAAATCAGAAGTGTCAGTATTACAGTTAAAGGAAGGTGACTATGGAGCCATGAGGGAGGAGCTGGCCAAAATTGACTGGAAGGATTCTCTCGCAGGGATGACACTGGAACAACAATGGCAGGTATTTCTGGGAATAATACAGAAGGTGCAGGATCAGTTCATTCCAAAGAGGAAGAAAGATTCTAAGGGGAGTAGGGGGCAACCGTGGCTGACAAGGGAAGTCAAGGACAGTATAGAAATAAAAGAGAAGAAGTATAACATAGCAAAGATGAGGGAGAAGCCAGAGGATTGAGAAACTTTTAAAGAGCAACAGAAGATAACAAAAAAGGCAATATGGGGAGAAAAGATGAGGTACGAAGGTAAGCTAGCGAAGAATATAAAGGAGGAAAGTAAAAGCTTCTTTAGGTATGTGAAGAGGAAAAAAATTAGTTAAGACCAAAGTTGGGCCCTTTAAGGCAGAAACTGGTGAATTTATTATGGGGAACAAGGAAATGGCAGATGATTTGAACAGGTACTTTGGATCTGTCTTCACTAGGGAGAACACAGACAATCTCCCAGAAGTAATAGTGGCCAGAGGACCTAGGGTAACGGAGGAACTGAAGGAAATTCACATTAGGCAGAAAATGGTGTTGAGTAGACTGATGGGACTGAAGGCCAATAAATCCCCAGGGCCTGATGGTCTGCATCCCAGGGAACTTAAGGAGGTGGCTCTAGAAATCGTGGAAGCATTGGTAATCATTTTCCAATGTTCTATAAATTCAGGATCAGTTCCTGAGGATTGAAGGACAGCTAATGTTATCCCACTTTTTAAGAAAGGAGGGAGAGAGAAAACAGAATTATAGACCAGGTAGCCTGACATCAGTGGTTGGGAAGATGCTGGAGTCAATTATAAAAGATGAAATAACAGCACATTTGGATAGCAGTAACACCATCGGTCCAAGTCAGCATGGATTTATGAAGGGGAAATCGTGCTTGACTAATCTTCAGTTTAGTAATTTTTCCGGGTATAAATTGAATCTTAATAAGAGTGAATTGTTCCCCTTAAATAGACAGTTTCCAATTTATGGAAATTTACCTTTTAAATTAGTTAATGACTTTTTTATATACTTAGGGATTAAAATTACAAAAAATCATAAGGAGCTATTCAAGGTTAATTTTTTACCCTTAATTGATCAGATTAAATGTTTGTTCGCTAAATGGTCACCATTGTCTTTATCTCTGATAGGTCAGATTAATGCTATTAAGATGATTATTTTACCCAAGTTCTTATATATATATATTTCAAGCGGTACCAATTTTTATTCCGAAATCCTTTTTTGACAATGTTGATTCAAAAATGTCCTCATATATATGACAGAACAAAAATCCTAGATTAGGTAAAAGATATTTACAGAAGGCAAGGAAGGAAGGTGGATTGGCATTGCCTAATTTTAGATTTTATTATTAGACAATTAATATTCGATATTTGAAATGTTGGTTAAGGGATTGGGATTTATCTCCTAGCCCTCATTGGGTAAATCTGGAAACTAAATCTGTACAAGGATTTTCATTGGGTTCTATTTTAGGGACTTCTCTTCCCTTTGCTCTTTCTAAATTGCATAAACAAATTGACAATCCGAGAGTCAAACACACTTTACGTATATGGTTTCAATTTCAGAAAATTTTTGAGTTGAATCAATTTGTTTTAACTATTCCTATTGTATCCAATTTATTTTTTCATCCTTCTATTCTGGACCAAGCTTATTCAGCTTGGAAGACTAAAGGAATACTACGATTTTCTGATTTATTTTTGGATAATTGTTTTATGTCTTTTGAACAATTATCTAATAAATATAATTTGCCCAGATCTCATTTTTTTAGATATTTACAGATTAGGAATTTCTTAAACACTGTACTTCCTACCTTTCCAAATCTTGATTCTTCAGGTATTTTGAAGAAATTTTTAGAACTAAATCCTTTTCAGAAAGGTGTAATATCAAATGTTTACAATATAATTATGAAAATACATACAGAGGCCTTCTATAAGATTAAAAATGATTGGGAAAGATAACTTAACTTTACTATCCCTATTGAGAATTGAGATAAAATTCTTCAATTAGTTAATTTATCCTCTATATGTGCTAAACATTCATTGATACAGTTTAAAGTTGTGCACAGGGCTCATATGTCCAAGGATAAATTGGCTCATTTTTATTCCCATATAAATCCTATATGTGACAGATGTCATTCTGAGATAGCTTCTTTAACTCATATGTTTTGGTCATGTCCGCTTTTGAAAAAATATTGGAAAGACATTTTTGATATTATTTCCATGGTATTGAACATTGATTTACAACCTCATCCTATTACTGCAATCTTTGGTTTACCAATGATGGCGTCAATCTATTTATCTTCTTCTGCTTGTCGGATGATTGCATTTCTTACATTAATGGCTAGAAGATCTATTTTGTTGAATTGGAAAGAAATTAATCTCCCTACCATATTTCATTGGTTTTCTCAAACTATGTTATGTCTAAATTTGGAGAAAATTAGAAGTGTCGTATATGACCCTTCTATTAAATTTGAAAAGATTTGGAGGCCATTTATTCAATATTTTCACATGATGTAATTTGACGCTGTTCCAATCCTATTTGTTTTTCCGGTTTTGATTATATATACGTTGAGAGGATCGGAGTTGGGGACACTGATGGTTTTGTAATTTTTTTTATAGATACTATAAACTTCTTTCCTTTTTTTTCTTAATAGTTAGTGGTTAGTTTGTTAGTTTAGTTTTTCTTAGGGTATTAATATTTTTTTTCTTTTTCTCTTTTCTGTTTTTTTTCAACATGAATTACTTAGTTTTTTTGTTTCGTTTATATTTGTATCATTCATGATTTAGGAAGACTTAACTATATTGTACTTATTGCTTGTGTATCCTTTTATGTTCATTTTAATTTTGTAAGTTTGTAATCCCAATATCTATGTACTAATCTTATCATGTTGATATTAATAAAAAGATTGAAAAAGAAAGAAAAGACTAATCTGGAATTTTTTGAGGATGTAACCATGAAAATGGACAAGGGAGAGCCAGTGGATGTAGTGTACCTGGACTTTCAGAAAGTCTTTGATAAGGTCCCACACAGGAGATTAGTGGGCAATATTAAAGCACATGGTATTGGGGGTAGGGTACTCACATGGATAGAAAATTGGTTGGCAGAAAGGAAACAAAGAGTAGAGATTAACGGGTCCTTTTCAGAATGGCAGGCAGTGACTAGTGGGGTACCGCAAGGCTTGGTGCTGGGACCGCAGCTATTTACAATACACATTAATGATTTAGATGAAGCAATTAAAAGTAACATTAGCAAATTTGCAGATGGCACAAAGCTGGGTAGTAGTGTGAAAATGAGGAGGATGTTAGGAGAATGCAAGGTGACTTGGACAGGTTGGGTGAGTGGGCAGATGCATAGCAGATGCAGTTTAGTGTGGATAAATGTGCGTTTATCCACTTTGGTGGCAAGAACAGGCAGACAGATTACTATCTGAATGGTGTCAAGTTAGGAAAAGGGGAAGTACAATTAGACCTAGGTGTCCTTGTTCATCAGTCACTGAAAGTAAGCATGCAGGTACAGCAGGCAGTGAAGAAAGTTAATGGCATGTTGGCCTTCATAACAAGGGGAATTGAGTATAGGAACAAAGAGGACCTTCTGCAGTTGTACAGGGCCCTGGTGAGACCACACCTGGAGTATTGTGTTCAGTTTTGGTCTCTAAATTTGAGGAAGGACATTCATACTATTGAGGGAGTGCAGCATATGTTCACGAGGTTAATTCCCGGGATGGCCGGACTGTCATATGTTGAAAGATTGGAGCGACTGGGCTTGTATACACTGGAATTTAGAAGGATGAGAGGGGATCTGATTGAAACATATAAGATTATTAAGGGACACACACAAAATGCTGGTGGAACACAGCCGGCCAGGCAGCATCTATAAGGAGAGGCACTGTCAACGTTTCGGGCTGAGACCCTTCATCAGGACCCTTCGCCTGACGAAGCGTCTCAGCCCGAAACGTTGACAGTGCTTCTCCGTATAGATGCTGCCTGGCTTGCTGCGTTCCACAAGCATTTTGTGTGTGTTCATCATGGTTAAGAGACTGTGATTGCCCACATCACACAACACAGCACATACCGATGATGATGATTGCAATGTACTGCTGCACAAAACACAAGCCGGTGAAATTATCCTAATCCCGATTGTGATTCTGCAGAATGTCAGGGAGAGGAGGCAGACAGGACACGATTACAGGGCTCAACCTGTCACATTGATCAAGACAGAAGCCAGCCCCCTCCATGGATTCTGTCTACACTTCTCACCGTCTTTGTGAAACAGACTGCAAAATCAGAGACCCTCCCATCCACCCTGGACATTCTCTCTTCGGCCCTCTCCCACTGGGCAGAAGGTACAACAGCCTGGATGCACGGACCACCAGGCTGAATGACAGCTTTTATCCTACAGTTATAACTATGGAGTGGTCCCCCAGTACGATAAGATGGACTCTCCACCTCATTATTTATTTGTTTATTCATTTAGAGATACAGCACGGAACAGGCCCTTCTGACCCAACGAGCCACACCACACAGAAACCCACCTATTGAACCCACGACGATTTACAATGACCAATTAACCAACGAGCCGGTCCATCCTTAGACTGTGGGAGGAAACCGGAGCACCCGGAGGAAACCCACACGGTCACAGGGAGAACGTACAAACTCCTTACAGATGGTGCAGGAATTGAACTCTGAACTCCGACACCCCGAGCTGTCATAGTGTCACGCTAACGGCTGTGCTACCGTGGCAACCCACTTCATTATGGCCCTGCACCTCACTGCCTGCCCGCACTGAACTTTCTCAGTAACTGTCACACTTTATTCTGCACTCTGCTGTTGTGTCCCCTGTACTGTGTTAGAATGTACTGATTCATCTTGTTACACTGTAGTGATTAGTGTTGTTACCTGTACTGATTAGTGTTGTTATACTGTAGTGATTTGTGTTGTTACCTGTACTGATTAGTGTTGTTATACTGTAGTGATTTGTGTTGTTACCTGTACTGATTAGTGTTGTTATAATGTAGTGATTTGTGTTGTTTACTGTAGTGATTAGTGTTGGTTTCAACTGGTTCAACAACTGAATGGTTGAAGGGAATTACTGTTCCTGAACGTGGTGGTGTGAGATTTAAGCTTCTCTACCTCCCGCCCGAAGGGACTGTTTTATGTTCTAAAGGGTTTCTCTTGTTTGAATGGTTTTCAATTAGTGAGACACAGATGGGTTGTGTTTTTATTCAGGAGGGTGCTGTGGGGAGTTTCTATTATTTTGTTGGCTGGAAATTTTGTCAGTGTTAAATGTTTTTGCTGAGGGTTAACTGATTTATTCTGGCACCTGTCCTTCCCTCAGCTCCCGGCGAGAGTGTTCCAGTGCTGAACGGGACTGAAGGAGCTTCGGCCACGTTACCCTGTGTGTTCAAACGGCCTCCGCAGAACCTCACCGCACACACGGTGACGTGGATGAGGAAGGATCCCTACCGACACATCGTCACCTTCAGGCGTATTCGAAATGGATCATGGTCTATGGAAAACGGAGTGACTCGGTACGAGCTCGTCGGGGACCCAGAGCTGGGAAACGCCTCGACCAGGATAAAGGAGCTGAGAGTGGAGGACAGTCACAGCTACCTGTGTCTGGCTGCATTCAGGGAAAGGAATCATGATTATTCATCCTACGTCAAATCCCCATTTATCCATGTGTTCCAGAGTGAGATCCAACTGCAGGTCACCCCAAGTAAGAAACCATTAACACATTCTGCAGGGTATGGGGAGGGTTTTAGGGGTGGGTGGGGTGAAGCCTGCTACCATTATCCGTTCTCTAATCAACCCCCACCCCCGTGTTTATCTGTCTGTCCCCGAGTGAGATCTGACTGTAGATCAGACCCGGAAAAGAACCCGTCACCACATTCAAGTTCAAGTTTAATTGTCAATCAGCCACACGTGCATACAGCAAAACAAAACAGCGTTCCTCCAGGGACAAGGTGTAAAGCAGAGTAGCAACAGCACACAGTACACATCGTTACGATCGCAGAAAAGCATACAGTCACAAAAAGACATAATATAGCCCAAGTTCCTGAGTGGTCTGGCTTGGAGCTGGATGGTAGATTGGATATTGTCCTGGTCCAGCTTGTCTCTCACTAAGTGAACACTGGGGGGCAGCACTGAGCAAAAGAGGAAGGCAGCACCGATGGGAGGGGTCTGTCCCCAACCCACGACATACTCCAGCACGTCCACAGAGGCCTCTGCTCTCTCCCACACCATCTCGGCATCTTCTGCAGTGTTCAGGGATGGGTCAGAACCTCCAGCACCTATTGTATTCTGTGTCCAGACTCTGGGGATGAATGTTATGTTGGCCACTCCCAACCTCAGCTGGTGATGAGTTCCATTTCCCCACCTCATCTCCATCTCAGACAGTCCTTCACACAGGGTGGCCCCCAGACCTTCAATGGTGGGGCTTTGCCTGAGCCTGGGAGGAATGAGTGGAGTTCTAACGGGGAATCAGGAAGTTTCCCAGAGAAGACACACACTCAACGTTTCAGGAAGAGCTTCTTCCTTTCTGCTGTCGGATTTCTGAATGGACAATCAGAAAAGTGAGGACCAGCTTACTTTGTTTCCTTTTTTTCCCTCTTTTTGTGCTACTTATTTAATTTAAAATTCTACATATAGATATATATTTCTTATTGTAAAGTAAAGAAACAAGAAAAAGAAAAGGACCCATTCTCCAGAAACAGTCGAATGTGCAAAAGTTGGAGCTCATTGATAAGGTCGATCGTCCACCATCAATCTCCTCCGATCGTCGCTGACCTTCGAACCCTCACTCCAACTCCATTCCATCTGGCAGTCTACTTTCTCTCCATTCGCGTCTTCTCTCCTCATCTCTCCCCAGCAGAAGTCTGTGAATTCCCGGCTCCCAGACACACAAGAAAGAACAACATCCCTCTCATTCACAAACATGCCCCGTTATCTCCAGTTACAACCCAAACATTGCTGCTCCAGAGAAACCATTACCTCAGCAGTGGAACATCACAGTGAAGCCATTACATTAGCAGTGAAACCGTACAGCGTGTTACAGTAATTTATAGTCTTTTTATTAATACGTATTGCAATGTATTATCGTGTGGCGGGGTGGAGATGTGTCTCTACCTAAGGGGGTGTAAGATGCTCCTTCCCTCCGCGAGCCTGCAGGTCACCCTTGCCCACGGTGTAGCACCTGCTTAGCCCCCCCACCCCACCCCTCCTTCCAGCCCAGAATCAGGGTGATGTGAAGCCATGGGAACAGATGGTGGATGTTCGTAGAAGCAGCTGGTGCAGATCACAAGTCCTGGTTATACACATGACAAGATAGGCCAAAGCCAGCATGGTTTCCTGAAAGGAAAATCCTGCCTGACAAAACTACTGCAATTCCTTGAGGAAATTACAAGCGGGGTAGATAAAGGAGATGCAGTAGATGTGGTGTACTTGGATTTCCAAAAGGCCTTTGACAAGGTGTCACACATGAGGCTGCTTAGCAAGATAAGAGCCCATGGAATTACAGGGCAGTTACTAGCATGGGTGGAGCATTGGTTGATCGGCAGAAAACAGAGAGTGGGAATAAAGGGATCCTATTCTGGCTGGCTGCTGGTTACCAGTGGGGTTCCACAGGGGTCAGTGTTGAGACCGCTGCTTTTTACGATGTATGTCAATGATTTGGACTATGGGATTAATGGATTTGTGGCTAAGTTTGCCAATGATACAAAGATAGGTGGAGGAGCGGGTAGTGTTGAGGATACAGGGGAATGGGCAAAGATATGGAAAATGAAATACAATGTTGGAAAGTGTATGGTCATGCACTTTGGTGGGAGAAATAAACAGGCAGACTATTATTTAGATGGGGAGAGAATTCAAAATGCAGAGATGCAAAGGGACTTGGGAGTCCTTATGCAGGATACCCTGAAGGTTAACCTCCAGACTGAGTCAGTTGTGAAGAAGTTGAATGCAATGTTGCCATTCATTTCTAGAGGTACAGAATAGAAGAGCAGTGATATGATGTTGAGGCCCTATAAGGCACTTGTGAGACCACACGGAGTATTGTGTGCAGTTCTGGGCTCCTTATTTTAGAGAGGATATACTGACATTGGAGAGGGTTCAGAGAAGATTCACGAGAATGATTCCAGGAATGAAAGGGTTACTGTATGAGGAACGTCTGGCAGCTCTTGGGCTGTGTTCCCTCGAGTTCAGGAGAATGAGGGGGAGGGGTCTCATAGAAACATTCTGAATGTTAAAAGGCCAGAACAGATTAGAGATGGGAAAGTTATTTCCCACATAGGGGATTCTTGTTGCAATGAAATGTGACGAACGAGGCAAACCCAAGAGCAGGACACGGGCATGGAGGTTTAGTTAGGTTGCAGACGCGGACGTGACCGTTGGACAGCAAACAGGAGAAACCTTGACACAGAGCCTTGACACGGAGCCTTGACTCAGAGAGACAGAGTCTCATAGCTGAACTTGGAACAAATGGTTCTAAGCGGTCGAGAAACATCAGTTATCAGACAGGAAAAAGACCAACGATCTGGCAACTGGGGTTTGTAACACCAGGGTTCTTATACTGCAGGTCCTGATGGAAAATAGGTGTGCCGTCATCAAAGAAAATTAGAAGCAATTGGGAAATTAACGGTCAGAACCATGGCACAAACAAAGGAAATTAGAGGAAACTAGGAAATACACGATCAGGACCATGATAGTACCTCCCCTCCCCATTTCAGGGGTGAAACCACCAGGCTTGTCCAGATAGTCCCGATGGAAATCACGGATGAGGGAAGGGTCCAGGATGAAGGAGTGGGGAATCCGGGAGTGTTCCTCCGGGCAGTATCCCTCTCAATCAACCAGGTACTGGAGACCCCTGCATCGGAGGCGTGCATCCAGTATTCACCGTATGGTGTATGCTGGGTGGTCGTCAATGATCCGGGCGGGTGGAGGGGGTTCAGCAGGAGGGCACAAAAGGCTGACAGATACAGGTTTCAATTGGGAGATGTGAAATGTAGGATGGATGTGCATGGATCCGGGCAGTTTGAGTCGGACCACCGAGAGGTTGATGACACTCTCAATCTCGAATGGTCCCAGGTAGCGAGGGGCGAGTTTCCTGGGTTCATTCTTGAGGGGGATGTCTTTAGAAGAGAGCCAAACCTTCTGCCCAGGCCGATAATCAGGTGCATGAATCCGATGGCATTCGGCAATCCTCTGTTTGCGGTCGGCTGAGCGGAGCAGGGCCGTACGTCTGTCTTTCCAGATCTTGCGGCACCGGCGGAGATGGGCCTGAACTGAAGGCACAGCAATATCATCTTCATGCGTGGAGAACAGAGGGGGTTGGTAACCGAGTGAGCATTCAAAGGGAGACGTTCCGGTGGCGGTGCTGACCAGGGAGTTGTGGGAGTACTCTACCCAAGCGAGATGGATGCTCCAGGAAGACGGGTTGTTGGCGGTTATGCAGCACAATGCTGCTTCCAAATCGCGGTTTGCTCGTTCTGTTTGACCGTTCATCTGTGGATGAAAGCCAGACAACAGATTTACTGAGGCTCCAAGGGCTTGACAAAAGATCTCCAGACTTGAGAGACGAATTGGGGACCCCGGTCAGAAATAATGTCAGAGGGAATTCCATGAAGATGGAAAACGTGATGGACGAGAAGGTTTGCTGCTTCACGGGCTGTAGGGAGTTTGGGAAGGGCTACAAAGTGGACAGCTTTGGAGAAGCGGTCCACCACGGTGAGTACGGCAGTGTTCCCATGTGAAGGGGTTAGTCCCGTAACGAAATCCAGCGCAATGTGAGACCAAGTGTGGCTAGGGACAGGTAGGGGACGAAACAACCCAGCAGGTGGTCGGTGAGAGGCTTTTCCACGGGCACAAACAGAACAGGCAGAGACGAAGGAGTGAGTGTCAGCATCCATGGAGTGCCTCCAGAAATGTCTGTTCAGAAGGGACAGAGTCTGATCGATTCCGGGATGGCAGGCGAAATGAGAAATGAGGTGTGCCCCCACTGGAGAACCTGGTGGAAGGATGGTCTCGGGGTTGGGAAGGGCCTCCTTGGAAACATATTGATGGAAAATGGCATCGGGCATCGAGCATCCATGTGAATCTGAACCGGCCAAAAAATAATGCCCAACGGGCTTGTTGGTAATTCAGGCGTTTGGCAGTTTGGATGTACACGAGGTTCTTGTGATCAGTCCAGACGATAAACAGATGTTCTGCGCCCTCTAGCCAGTGCCTCCACTCCTCCAAAGCGAGTTTGACGGCCAGTAACTCCCGGATCACTACATTGTAATTTCATTCGGCGACGAGAAAAGAAGGCCCAGGGATGAAGTTCTGGTCTGGGCCGGAACGTTGGGAGAGGACCGCTCCCACCCCAGAGTCAGAGGCGTCGACCTCCGCAGTGAATTGGCGAGAGGGGTCAGGTTGGACCGGGATGGGAGTGGAGGTGAAACATCTCTTCAGCTCCTAGATGGCGGAGTCCGCTTCGGGGTCCCAGTGAAAAGGGGTCGTAGGTGATGTGAGTCGAGTAAGGGGCACTGCCACCCGGCTGTAATCCCTGATGAAACGACGATAGAAGTTTGCAAACCCAAGTTTGCTTGAGCGTCGTGGGTCTTGGCCACTCCGCCACCGCCCGGATCTTTTCGGGATCCACTCTCACTCGTCCGCTCTCCCCGGGGAGAAGGTCAATAGCACAATTGTAAGGTTAGTGTGGAGGCAGGAAAAGGGCCTGTTGTTTACTAAACACTTGTCCCAGGTCGTGATACTCTGCTGGAACCTTGGATAAGTCAGGAGTTTCAGAGGCAGACGAGGTCACGGTGACTTTCACAGGAGAAAGGGCCGACTGTAGACAAGTGGAGTGACAGAATGGACTGTCCAGGTGGACCAGTCGATGTGGGGATTATGGCAGCTTAACCGGGGTGCCCAAGAACAGTAGGAGCTTGAGGAGAGGAAATTAGGTTAAATTGTCCCTGTTCCCGATGGTTTCCAGAGAGAGTAAGAGACAGACATGGTGTACAGTGTGTGACTCGGGCCAGTAGTCTACCATCCAGTGCCTGGGCTTCCAGAGGGATACTCAACAGCTCCGGAGGAATTCCGGCCCGGGAAGATATGTTTCCATCCAAAAGGTTTCCCTCGGTGCCGGAGTCCACTAGAGCGGACAGAGACAGGGACTGTTGGTTTTAACGTAAAGTAGCTTGGATCTGCATCTGGGTTCGGGGGACGGAAGGGAATGTTGTCTGGCTCACCAAGATCCCCCTTTCTACTGGTGAGCCCTCCCTTTTGGCCAAAGGGAACAGGTAGCACGGAAGTGGCCAGACTGGCTACGATAGCGACAGTTCCCTGATCTTAATCTCTGGAATTGTTCTGTGGGGGAAAGGCGGTTCGGTCCCAGCTGTTTGGGCTCCTCTCACGGAATGGGGGAAATGGCCGGACTGGGAGCTATTCTAGGAGCGGGAGGAGAAGAGAGGCCTGTGCTGGTGGGAGACGGTACAGGGTGCCGTGGAGTGGCCAAAGGTGGTGGATGACCAGTTGTCTCCCTATGACGTTCTCGAAGACGATTGTCCAACCTGGTGGCTAGGGAGATCAAGGAGTCCAGGCTGTCGGTGTCGTTTCTTGTCATCAACTCGTCTTTCACCATGTTGCTGAGGCCATTCGGAAATACCCCTTGGAGTGCCTCATCGTTCCACCCTGAGTTCCACCCGCTAATGTCCGGAGTTTCACAGAATAATTATGGATAACTCTGAACATCCTCTACATAGCACCATCCAGAGACAGAGAAGCAGTTTCAGCGACAGGTTACTATCGATGCAATGCTCCTCAGACAGGATGAAGAGGTCATGCCATTAGGCTTTACAATTCTACCGCCAGGACTTAAGAACTTTTTAAAAGCTATTATTAATGCTTTTTGAGATAGTGATTTAGATGCATATCTTATTTTTTACTGAGTTAAGTATTGTATGTAATTAGTTTTGCTACAACAAGTGTATGGGACATTGGAAAAAAGTTGAATTTCCCCATGGGGATGAATAAAGATTCTATCTATCTATCTATCTGAACCCTGACAGGAATGAGTAGACACTTAGCGGCATCTTTACCACGGACTGGGAGGTCAAAGATCTTTCTCATTTCTGTGATAAAGGTGGGGAATGAAGAGCAGATATCCAGCTGATTGTCCCAAACAGCTGTAGCCCCCGCTAAGGCACTTCCCCGCAACAACCCCATGATATAAGCAATCTTTGACTTGTCTGTGGAATACGTCAATGAATGCTGATCAAACACCAAGGAGCTTTGCAGAAGGAAGGCCTAGCACTTCCCCAAATCCCCAGTGGAGTGTTCTGGTTCAGATACATGAGGCTCTCTTGGCGTGGGTGTTGCTGACACGTAGGGGGTTGCCACTACAGACTGTCTGGATTGGTTAGACAGAGTTCCAGGAGTGGATGGGGTAAAATGAGTGGATACTAGGTTCACCTGGTCACCAATCTTCTTTACGTTCACAGACAGGGAACGGAGGTTCTCCATGACCTCCCGGAGAAGTTGATCGTGCAGACCCAGCAGGGAGCCCTGGCTAGCGAGGGTTTGTTACAGGGTATTCGTATCCACTGGGTCCATTGTGGCCAGATCGTTCTGTTGCAATGGAACATGGCGAATGAGGAGAACCCAAGTGCAGGACACAGGCATGGGCGATGATCTTTGCATCATCAATGGGGATGGGAGAGGTTCCGGAGGATTGGAGGGTTGTGGATGTTGTTCCTTTATTCAAGAAAGGGAGTAGAGATAGCCCAGGAAATTATAGACCAGTGAGTCTTACCTCAGTTGTTGGAAAGTTGATGGAGAAGATCCTGAGAGGCAGGATTTATGTACATTTGGAGAGGTATAATATGATTAGGAGTAGTCAGCATGGCTTTGTCAAGGACAGGTCGTGCTTTACGAGCCTGATTTAAATTTTTTGAGGATGTGACTAAACACATTGATGCAGGAAGAGCAGTAGATGTAGTGCATATGGATTTCAGCAAGGCATTTGATAAGGTACCCCATGCAAGGCTTATTGAGAAAGTAAGGAGGCATGGGATCCAAGGGGACATTGCTTTGTGAATGGAGAACTGGCTTGCCCACAGAAGGCAAAGTGTGGTTCTAGACGGGTCATAATCTGCATGGAGGTCGGTGACGAGTGGTGTGCCTCGGGGATCTGCTCTGCGACCCCTACTCTTTGTGATTTTTATAAATGACCTGGATGAGGAATTGTAGGAATGGGTTAGTAAGTTTGCTGATGACACAAGGTTGGGTGTGTTGTGGATAGTGTGGAGGGCTGTTAGAGGTTACAGCAGGACATCAATAAAATGCAAAACTGGGCTGAGAAGTGGCAGATGGAGTTCAACCCAGATAAGTATGAGGTGGTTCATTTTGGTGGGTCAAATATGATGGCAGAATATAGTATTAATGGTAAGACTCTTGGCAGTGTGGAGGATCAGAGGGATCTTGGGGTCCGAGTCCATAGGAAGCTCAAATCAGCTGTGCAGGTTGACTCTGTGGTTAAGAAGGCGTACGGCATATTGGCCTTCATCAATCATGGAATTGAATTGGAATTGAATTTTAATCATGGAATTGGACTAAAAGTAACATTAGCAAATTTGCT
This sequence comes from Hemitrygon akajei, assembly GCF_048418815.1. Classification (NCBI taxonomy): domain Eukaryota; kingdom Metazoa; phylum Chordata; class Chondrichthyes; order Myliobatiformes; family Dasyatidae; genus Hemitrygon; species Hemitrygon akajei. Next base: position 3,589,739 of record NC_133129.1, read on the forward strand.
GATGACACAAAGCTGAGTGGCAGTGTGAAATGTCAGGAAGATGTTATGAGAATGCAGGATGACTTGGACAGGTTGGGTGAGTGGGCAAATGTTTGGCAGATGCAGTTTAATGTGGATAAATGTGAGGTTATCCACTTTGGTGGCAAGAATAGGAAGGCAGATTACTATCTAAATGGAGTCAAGTTAGGAAAAGGGGAAGCACAACGAGATCTAGGTGTTCTTGTACATCAGTCAATGAAAGGAAGCATGCAGGTACAGCAGGCAGTGAAGAAAGCTAATGGCATACTGGCCTTTATAACAAGAGGAATTGAGAATAGGAGTAAAGAGGTCCTTCTGCAGCTGTACAGGGCCCTGGTTAGACCCCACCTGGAGTATTGTGTGCAGTTTTGGTCTCCAAATTTGAGGAAGGACATTCTTGCTATTGAGGGAGTGCAGCGTAGGTTCACAAGGTTAATTCCCGGAATGGCGGGACTGTCATATGTTGAATGATTGGAGCGACTGGGCTTGTATACACTGGAATTTAGAAGGATGAGAGGGGATCTGATTGTAACATATATGATTATTAAGGGATTGGACACACTGGAGGCAGGAAGCATGTTCCCGCTGATGGGTGAGTCCAGAACTAGAGGCCACAGTTTAGAATAAGGGGTAGACCATTTAGAACTGAGATGCGGAAAAACTTTTTCACCCAGAGAGTGGTGGATATGTCAAATGCTCTGCCCCAGAAGGCAGTGGAGGCCAAGTCTCTGGATGCATTCAAAAGAGAGTTAGATAGAGCTCTTATAGATCTTATAGATAGGCAGGAACGGGGTACTGATTGTGTATGATCAGCCATGATCACAGTGAATGGCAGTGCTGGCTAGAAGGGCCGAATGGCCTACTCCTGCACCTATTGTCTATTGTCTATTGAATTTCAGAGCTGAGAGGTAATGTTGCAGCTATATAGGACCATGGTCAGACCTCACTTGGAGTACTGTGCACAGTTCTGATCACCTCACTACAGGAAGGATGTGGAAGCCATAGAAATGCTACAGCAGAGATTTACAAGATTCTTACCTGGATTGGGGAACATGCCTTATGAGAATAGGTTGAGTGAACTTGGCCTTTTCTCCTTGGAGTGACGGAGGATGAGAGGTGATCTGATAGAGGTGTATAAGATGATGAGAGGCATTGATCGTGTGGATAGTCAGAGGCTTTTTCCCGGGGCTGAAATGGTTGCCACAAGAGGACACAGGTTTAAGGTGCTGGGGAGTAGGTACAGAGGAGATGACAGGGGCAAGTTTTTTATTCAGAGAGTGGTGAGTGTGTGGAGTGGGCTTCCGGCAACAGTGGTGGAGGCAGATACGATAGGGTCTTTTAAGTGACTTTTAGATAGGTACATGGAGCTTAGTTGAACAGTGGGCTGTGGGTAAGCCTAGTAATTTCTGAGGTAGCGACATGTTCAGCACAACTTTGTGGGCCGAATGGCCTGTATTGTGCTGTAGGTTTTCTAATGAGTTAGGATGCAGACACGGACGTGAACGTTAGACAGCAAACAGGAGGAACATTGATACGGAGCCTAGACACTGAGACTTGACACAGAGACTTGACTTGGAGATGTGACACCACTGACACCAGGCAGGCAATCTCTGAAATACATTGATAATGGCTGCCATCACCCATCTTGCTGCCTGGCCTGCTGAGTTCCTCCAGCATTTTGTGTGTGTTCATCATGGTTAAGAGACTGTGATTGCCCACATCACACAACACAGCACATACCGATGATGATGATTGCAATGTACTGCTGCACAAAACACAAGCCGGTGAAATTATCCTAATCCCGATTGTGATTCTGCAGAATGTCAGGGGGAGGAGGCAGACAGGACATGATTACAGGGCTCAACCTGTCACATTGATCAAGACAGAAGCCAGCCCCCTCCATGGATTCTGTCTACACTTCTCACCGTCTCTGTGAAACAGACTGCAAAATCAGAGACCCTCCCATCCACCCTGGACATTCTCTCTTTGGCCCTCTCCCACTGGGCAGAAGGTACAACAGCCTGGATGCACGGACCACCAGGCTGAAGGACAGCTTTTATCCTACAGTTATAACTATGGAGTGGTCCCCAGTACGTTAAGATGGACTCTCCACCTCATTATTTATTTGTTTATGCATTTAGAGTGTTACGAACCCCATAACTGGGTATCTTACCAGCAAAGATAGGAGTATCCGTTGAAGTCTGATGATACTATTTTTGCAATGCAAATATACAGATAATATACATCATCAATACTAAACCTAAAAGTGCGGGTATAATAATAATCAATAAGAAATAAGCTCTATCGTTGTCTAGGGGATAATGAATTGTCCGATGGAAATATAAAGTTCAGTTCAGTTCATGCCGGCTGCGGTAGTTGTTGATCACTGTGTTGCAATTGTTGGAGAGAGAGAGGGAGAGAGAGAGAGAAACTTGCCGACTTTCCTTTTACGATCTTGATCCGTTTCCGTCCTTTAGCTAGACCGTTCCATGGAGGACTCATCACCCAGGCAAGGGTGGACACACACACAAGCCCCCACCGGTCTTGTAACGTCTCTCCTGGTGCGTCTGAGGGGTGTTCCCCAGACCCTACTTTTATCCCCACTCTCGGGGTCTCAGGTGTCAATCAGGTTGGGATGAAGCAATCCCTCAACCAGACCACTCTGGTTGCCCCCTGAGGGGTTTCAATGAATAGAACAGTACTCAATACACAATTCCTTCTTCAAGAGACAATAGCAGTAATCTCTTTCTCTGTCAATAGGAGACATTCCAACCTTTGTGTATCCCTGCGTTGTCTCTCTCTCATTACTGACATGAGCTGTTTATCTCTCTCATTTCCTGGGTATCAGACCCAAAATAATAGTGATTTTACGATTCTCAAAAGGGGGGGCGACTTTGCCCCCTTCTGCCTATCAGAGTTGCTCCACATTCGTAACAAGAGATACAGCACGGAACAGGCCCTTCCGACCCAATGAGCCACACCACCCAGAAACCCACCTATTGAACCCACGACAATTTACAATGACCAATTAACCGACGAGCCAGTCCATCCTTAGACTGTGGGAGGAAACCGGAGCACCCGGAGGAAACCCACATGGTCACAGGGAGAACGTACAAACTCCTTACAGACGGTGCAGGAATTGAACTCCAAACTCCAACACCCATCTCGTCTTTATATCTGCTGAACTGAGACAATGGAGATGCCCGGCAGGATAGTGGAATTCTCCTCTTGTGGGATGTGGGAAGGCAGGGAGACCTCCAGTGTCCCTGATGACTACAACTGTGAGAAGTGCATCCAGCTGCAGCTTCTAACCATCCGCGTGAAGGAGTCGGAGCTGGAACTGGATGAACTCCGGATCATCCGGGCGGATAAGAGGGTGATGGATAGGTCACACAGAGAGGTAGTTACACCCAAGGTGCAGGAGAGTACCCCTGTGGCCATTCCCCTCAAAGTGGTATACTGTCAGGGGGAGGGGGGTGGGTGGAGAGGGATGACCTAACAGAGGAAAGTCACAGTGGTTGGGTCTCTGGCACTGAGTCAGCCTCTGTGACTCAGAAGGGAAGGTGGGGGGGAGAGGCACGCTGTGGTAATGGGGGATTTGTTAGCTAGGGGAACGGACAGGAGGTTCTGTGGTGAGAACGAGATTCCTGGATGGTACATTGCCTCCCGGGTGCCAGGGTCCGGGATATCTCAGATTGAGTCCTCAGCATTCTGGAGTGGGAGGGTGAGTTGCCAGAGGTCGTGAAGCATGTAGGTGCCAATGACATGGGTAGGATGAGTGACGAGGTTCTGCATCGGGAGTCAGGTACTAAGTTAAAGGGCAGGAACTCCAGGGTTGTGATCTCAAGATTGCTACCTGTGCCACATGATACTGAGGCTAGAACTAGAAAGATTATACAGTTTAATGCGTGGCTAAGGAGTTGGTGGAGGAGGAAGGGCGTAAGATTTTTGGATCATTGGGCTCTCTTCCAGGGAAAGTGGACCTGTACAGAAGGGACAGTTTGCACCTGAACTGGAGGGAGATTAATATCCCTGTGGGAAGGTTTGTTAACGCTGCGTGGTGGGTTTAAACTGGAGTTGCAGGGGATGGGAACCAGAGTGCCAGAATAGTTAGTGGAGAGGTTGTGGAGGCAGATGTTCATAAAACCTCAGACAAAGATAGGTTGAGCAGGGTGTGACTCGCGTCCTGAGCTGCGTATATGTTGAATCATTGTGGAAAGAGCTAAGGAACTGCAAGTGTCAAAAGACCCTGATGGGAGTTGTATACAGACCCCCTGAACAGTAGTAAAGATGTGGTCTTCAAATTACAATGGGAGAAAGAAACTGCATGTTACAATAATCACGGGGAATTACAATGTGCTGGGAGATTGGGAAAATCAGCTTGGTGCTGGATTACAGGAGGAAAGTCTAGAGACTTAGGGGAAAGTGAAAGCTTTTAAAAATCAACAGAAGGCAACTAAAAAGTCATTATGAAGGTAAAGATGAAATATGAAAGTAAGCTAGCCAATAATATTAAAGAATATACCAAAAGTTTCTTCAGATATTTGAAGTGTAAAGGAGAGGTGAGAGTGGATATTGGACCGCTGGAAACCAATGCAGAAGAGGTGGTAATGAGGGACAATGAAATGGCGGATGAACTGAATTAGTATTTTGCATCAGTCTTCACTGCAGAAGATGGTATCAGTATGGTGGAAGTTCCAGGAGTCAGGGGTCATGAAGTGTGTGAAGTTACCATTACTAGAGAGAAGGTTCTTGGGAAACTGAGAAGTATGAAGGTAGATAAATCACCTGGACCAGATGCTGTACATCCCAGAGTTCTGAAAGAGGTGGCTGTTGAGATTGGGGAGGCATTAGTAATGATCTTTCAAGATTCACTAGATTCTGGAATGGTTCTGGAAGACGGGAAAATTGCAAATTTCTCTCCAATATTCAAGAAGGGAGAGAGACAGAAGAAAGGAAACTATAGGCGAGTTAGTCTGATCTCAGTGGTTGGGAAGATGTTGGAGCTGATTTTTAGGGATGAGATCTCAGGGTATTTGGAGGCACATGATAAAATGGGCTGTAGTCAGCATGGTTTCCTTAAGGGAAAATCTTGCCTGAGAAATCTGTTGGAATTCTTTGAAGAACTCACAAGCAGGAGAATTGGTGGATGTTGTGTATTGGATTTTCAGAAGCTCTTTGACAAGGTGCCACACATGAGGCTGCTTTACAAGCGATGAGCCCATGGTATTCCAGGAAAGATTCTAGCTTGGATAAAGCAGTGGCTGATTGGCAGGAGACAAAGAGTGGGGATAAAGGGAGCCCTTTCTGGCTGGCAGCCGGTGACTAGTGGTTTTCGACAGGGGTCTGTGTAGGGACCGATTCTTTTTACGTAATGTGTCAATGACTTGGATAATGAAATTGATGGCTTTGTTGCAAAGTTTGCAGACGATGTGAAGATATGAGGGGCAGGTAGTTTTGAGGAGGTAGAGATGCTGCAGAAGGACTGAGACAGATGAGGAGAATGGGCAAAGAAATAGCAGATGGAATAGTGTCGGGAAATGTATGGTTGTGCACTTTGGTAAAAGAAATGAAATGACTGACTATTTTTTAAATGGAGAGAAAATACAAAAATTTGAGGCAGAAAGGGATTTGGAAATGCTTGTGCAGGATTCCCTGAAGGCTAACTTGCAGGCTGAGTCAGTGGTGAGGAAGGCAAATGCAATGTTCACATTCATTTCAAGAGGAGAAGAATATAAAAGCAAGGATGTTTTCTCTAGAATTCAGAAGAATGAGGTGTTTCCTTATTGAAACCTATCGAATGGTGAAAGGCCTTGATAGAGTGGATGTTTCTGATGGTGGGAGAGTCTGAGACCAGAGGACATGGCCTCAGAATCGAGATGAGATGAGGAGCAATTTCTTTAGCCAGAGAGTGGTGAATCTGTGGAATTCTTTGCCACAGGCAGCTGTGAAATCACAGTAAGTTAGTTACAATAAGAAATATCTAAAAATGAATAAGTAATGTAAAAGGAGATCAGAATGGATGTGGTGTTCATGGGTTCACGGACCTTTCATAAATCTGATGGCGGAGGGGAAGAAGCTGTTCCTGAAACATTGAGTGTGAGTCTTCAGGCTCCTGTACCTCCTCCCTGATATTAGCAATGAGAAGAGGGTGTGTCCTGGTTGGAGGGCGTCCGTAATGATGAATGCCGCCCATTTTAAAAGACAGTGGGACAGGTCATCGATAGAATCACAATCAAGTTCATTATCACACAACTATTTTGTGAAATTTGTCGTTTTGTGGCAGCAGTGAAGTGTAGGAAATAAAAATTACCACAAGATACAAAATTAAATGAATAAATAGTCTGAAATAGGAAAGATTTGGAAGGTTATGGGCCAAACGCTTGCAAATAGGACCTTGGATGATGACCTTGGTCAGTATGGACCATCGGGCCGAAGGGTCTGTTGGGCTGTACAGTGTGTCTCCACAACTCTAGTATCGATCGGGAGAAAGCCGCTAGGGCACAATGAAAATGGAAGCACTGTACTGAGGTCTGGTGTTAAAGCTGCTCTCTGTCTCACAGCAAACTCAAACTCAAACTCAAACTCTCTCATTTACGTGGTGGTCGTTCTGGTTCTCCTGCTCCTAGTCTGTGTCCTCCTTGCAATCTCCTGGAAGAAAAAAGGTGAGCGGAGAACTGGCTGGCAAGTGAAGATGACTGTTCCTCTCTATGAAGGAGAGAGGCTGATGGGGGAGAGTCGGTGGGCTGTGGGAGGGGATTCAGTGGGTGATGGGGGAGAGTCAGTGGGGTGTGGGAGGGGATTCAGTGGGTGATGGGGGGAGAGTCAGTGGGCTGTGGGAGGGGATTCAGTGGGTGATGGGGAGAGTCAGTGGGCTGTGGGAGGGGATTCAGTGGGTGATGGGGAGAGTCAGTGGGCTGTGGGAGGGGATTCAGTGGGTAATGGGGGAGAGTCTGTGGGCTGTGGGAGGGGATTCAGTGGGTGATGGGGGAGAGTCGGTGGGCTGGGGGAGGGGATTCAGTGGGTGATGGGGGAGAGTCGGTGGACGGGAGGGGATTCAGTGGGTGATGGGGGGAGAGTCGGTGGACTGTGGGAGGGGATTCAGTGGGTGATGGGGGAGAGTCGGTGGACTGTGGGAGGGGATTCAGTGGGTGATGGGGGGAGAGTCTGTGGGCTGGGGGAGGGGATTCAGTGGGTGATGGGGGGAGAGTTGGTGGGCTGGGGGAGGGGATTCAGTGGGTGATGGGGAGAGTGTCTATGGACTGTGGGAGGGGATTCAGTGGGTGATGGGGGAGAGTCAGTGGGCTGTGGGAGGGGATTCAGTGGGTGATGGGGGAGAGTCGGTGGGCTGTGGGAGGGGATTCAGTGGGTGATGGGGGAGAGTCAGTGGGCTGTGGGAGGGGATTCAGTGGGTGATGGGGGGAGAGTCAGTGGGCTGTGGGAGGGGATTCAGTGGGTGATGGGGAGAGTCGGTGGGCTGGGGGAGGGGATTCAGTGGGTGATGGGGAGAGTTGGTGGACTGTGGGAGGGGATTCAGTGGGTGATGGGGAGAGTCAGTGGGCTGCGGGAGGGGATTCAGTGGGTGATGGGGAGAGTCGGTGGGCTGTGGGAGGGGACTCAGTGGGTGATGGGGGGAGAGTCAGTGGGCTGCGGGAGGGGATTCAGTGGGTGATGGGGAGAGTCAGTGGGCTGTGGGAGGGGATTCAGTGGGTGATGGGGGGAGAGTTGGTGGACTGGGAGGGGATTCAGTGGGTGATGGGGAGAGTCAGTGGGCTGTGGGAGGGGATTCAGTGGGTGATGGGGGAGAGTTGGTGGGCTGTGGGAGGGGATTCAGTGGGTGATGGGGGAGAGTGTCTATGGACTGTGGGAGGGGATTCAGTGGGTGATGGGGGAGAGTCAGTGGGCTGTGGGAGGGGATTCAGTGGGTGATGGGGAGAGTCAGTGGGCTGTGGGAGGGGATTCAGTGGGTGATGGGGGAGAGTGTCTATGGACTGTGGGAGGGGATTCAGTGGGTGATGGGGGAGAGTCGGCGGACTGTGGGAGGGGATTCAGTGGGTGATGGGGGGAGAGTCAGTGGGCTGTGGGAGGGGATTCAGTGGGTGATGGGGGAGAGTCAGTGGGCTGTGGGAGGGGATTCAGTGGGTAATGGGGAGAGTCAGTGGGCTGTAGGAGGGGACTCAGTGGGTGATGGGGAGAGTCAGTGGGCTGTAGGAGGGGATTCAGTGGGTGATGGGGGAGAGTCAGTGGGCTGGGGGAGGGGATTCAGTGGGTGATGGGGGAGAGTCAGTGGGCTGCGGGAGGGGATTCAGTGGGTGATGGGGAGAGTCGGTGGGCTGTGGGAGGGGACTCAGTGGGTGATGGGGAGAGTCAGTGGGCTGCGGGAGGGGATTCAGTGGGTGATGGGGAGAGTCGGTGGGCTGTGGGAGGGGACTCAGTGGGTGATGGGGGGAGAGTCAGTGGGCTGCGGGAGGGGATTCAGTGGGTGATGGGGAGAGTCAGTGGGCTGTGGGAGGGGATTCAGTGGGTGATGGGGGGAGAGTTGGTGGACTGGGAGGGGATTCAGTGGGTGATGGGGAGAGTCAGTGGGCTGTGGGAGGGGATTCAGTGGGTGATGGGGGAGAGTTGGTGGGCTGTGGGAGGGGATTCAGTGGGTGATGGGGGAGAGTGTCTATGGACTGTGGGAGGGGATTCAGTGGGTGATGGGGGAGAGTTGGTGGGCTGTGGGAGGGGATTCAGTGGGTGATGGGGGAGAGTGTCTATGGACTGTGGGAGGGGATTCAGTGGGTGATGGGGGAGAGTCGGCGGACTGTGGGAGGGGATTCAGTGGGTGATGGGGGGAGAGTCAGTGGGCTGTGGGAGGGGATTCAGTGGGTGATGGGGGAGAGTCAGTGGGCTGTGGGAGGGGATTCAGTGGGTAATGGGGAGAGTCAGTGGGCTGTAGGAGGGGACTCAGTGGGTGATGGGGAGAGTCAGTGGGCTGTAGGAGGGGATTCAGTGGGTGATGGGGGAGAGTCAGTGGGCTGGGGGAGGGGATTCAGTGGGTGATGGGGGAGAGTCAGTGGGTGATGGGGGGAGATTCAGTGGACTGTGGGAGCGGATTCAGTGGGTGATGGGGGGAGAGTCGGTGGGCTGTGGGAGGGGATTCAGTGGGTGATGGGGAGAGTCAGTGGGCTGTGGGAGGGGATTCAGTGGGTGATGGGGAGAGAGTCAGTGGGCTGTGGGAGGGGATTCAGTGGGTGATGGGGGGAGAGTTGGTGGGCTGTGGGAGGGGATTCAGTGGGTGATGGGGGGAGAGTTGGTGGGCTGTGGGAGGGGATTCAGTGGGTGATGGGGAGAGTCAGTGGGCTGTGGGAGGGGATTCAGTGGGTGATGGGGAGAGAGTCAGTGGGCTGGGGGAGGGGATTCAGTGGGTGATGGGGGGAGAGTTGGTGGGCTGTGGGAGGGGATTCTGTGGGTGATGGGGGAGAGTCGGTGTGCTGTGGGAGGGGATTCAGTGGGTGATGGGGAGAGTCAGTGGGCTGTGGGAGGGGATTCAGTGGGTGATGGGGAGAGAGTCAGTGGGCTGTGGGAGGGGATTCAGTGGGTGATGGGGGAGAGTCGGTGGACTGTGGGAGAGGATTCAGTGGGTGATGGGGGAGAGTCTGTGGGCTGCGGGAGGGGATTCAGTGGGTGATGGGGGAGAGTTGGTGGACTGGGAGGGGATTGAGTGGGTGATGGGGGAAAGTCTGTGGGCTGGGGGAGGGGATTCAGTGGGTGGGGGGAGAGTGCCTGTGGGCTGTGGGAGGGGACTCAGTGGGTGCAGGGGGGGAGAGTGTCTCTGGGCTGTGAGAGGGGATTCAGTGGGTGGGGAGAGTCAGTGGGCTGTGGGAGGGGTTTCAGTGGGTGATGGGGGCAGAGTCAGTGGGCTGTGGGAGGGGATTCAGTGGGTGTAGGGGAGTGTGTCTGTGGGATGTGGGAGGGGATTCAGTGGGTGTAGGGGAGAGTGTCTGTGGGATGTGAGGGGGATTCAGTGGGTGATGGGGGAGAGTGTCTGTGGGATGTGAGAGGGGATTCAGTGGGTGATGGGGGAGAGTGTCTGTGGAATGTGAGAGGGGATTCAGTGGTGGGAGGGGGCAGAGTTCCTTTTGTCTATGAACCTTTCTTACTCTGCACTTCTTGGTGCACAACACGGATTTCAGTTTTTAAGTACAATAATGATCATCTTTTTATTTCTTCAGTTCACATGTGGCTGATGGGTTTCAACAAAGGTACGAAAAGGTAAGGTGAATCGATACGGAGACCAGGCTGGGGTTGAATGGGAGGTCTGTCACCCACAGGTCGAGCACAGTGTGCTGACTTTGTTCAGAGATCTGACTAGTCACTGGAGGCCTGTGACTAGTGGAGTCCCACAGGGATCGGTGCTGGGTCCATTGTTTGTCATCTCTATCAATCATCTGGATGATAATGCAATTAACTGGATCAGCAAATTTGCAGATGTCACCAAGATTGGGAGTGTAGTGGACAGTGAGAAAGACTATCACGGCTTGCAGAGGGATCTGGACCAACTGGAAAAGTGGGCTGAAAAATGGCAGATGGAGCTTAATGTCGACAAGTGCGAGCTGTTGCAGTTTGGGAGAACCAGCCAGTGTAGGCCTTACATGGTGAATGTATGGCAGTGAGGAGTGTGGTAGAACAAAGGGATCTGAGAACACAGGTCCATAATTCATTGAAAGTGGCGTCACCCGTAGTTACGGATGCAAAGAAAGCTTTTGGCACATTGGCCTTCATAAATCAATTGATGCACCATCAATAACTCACTCTGAGACGTAAGAAGCGAGATATCGGCTTTTATTGACTGGAAGAATGAACAACACTACATCCTGGAGAATGAGGCCGGGCTCAGGCCTCAATCGCCTTTATACAGGGGTCTGTGGGAGGAGCCACAGGGGCAGTCCAGACAGGTATATGTAGTTCACCACATCAATGTATTGAGTAAAGGAGACGGATGTTATGTTGAAGTTGTATAAGACATCAGTGAAGCCCAATTTGGAGTATTGTGTGCAGTTTTGTTCACCAAACTACACGAAAGATGTAAATAAGGTTGAAAGAGTACAGAGAAAGTTTACAAGGATGTTGCCGAGTCTGGAGGACCTGAGTTATCGGGAACATAGAAGATTGAGAGGAGATTTGATAGAGTTATACAAAATTACGAGGGGTATAGATAGGGTAAGTGCAAGCAGGCTTTTTCCACTGAGGTTGTGTGAGACTGAAGCTAGAGGTCATGGGTTAAGGGTAAAAGGTGAGAAGTTTAAGAGGAACATGAGGGAAACGTCTTCACTCAGAGGGTGGTGAGAGTGTGGAACGAGCTGCCAGCACAAGTGGTGCATGTGGGTTCAATTTCAATTGAAGGGCTTTGGTTCAGATGCAGGTCGATGGGACGAGGCAGATTACTGGTTCAGCATGGGCTCGATGGGCCAAAGGGTCTGTTTCTGTGGTGTACTGTTCCTTGACTCCATGACTATCAGCTTTATTTGTCACAGGCATGTCGAAACATACAGTGAATGCGTCATTTGTGTCAATAACCAACACAGTCTGAGATTGCGCTGGGGGCAGTCGGCAAGTGTTGCCATGCTTCCAACGCCAACGTAACATGCCCACAACTTACTGACCCTAACCTGTATGATTCTGGACTGTGGGAGGAAACCGGAGCACCTGGAGGAAACCCACAGGACAGGCACTCAGGATGGAACATAAAACTTGCTTACAGAGGATGCCAGAATTGAACTCTGACACCCCGAGCTGTAACAGCGTATCTTCACAACCCTGTCTAGCTGTGACACCACTTTTGGGAATTAAGGGTCTGTGTTCCCTGGTCGCTCTGTCCTGCCACACTCCTCAGAACCTGAGGTCTTGCATTTTGTCGTATTAAATTAAACCCGATCTGCTGTTCCTTGGCCCACTGGGTCAGTTGTAATCTTGGATAACCACAACTGGGAACATGCTGTGATTTCATGATATCGGTTCTTTTCTCGACAGGAATGTTCCACCTTCGACCCGATCGGAGCAGGAACAGAAGCCGCCTCAGTCAGGTACTGAGCTGACAGCGCGAGGGGGTGAACCAGTCACGGCTCCCAGGGGAACGATCAATAACAAATCTAGAACAGGCAGGGAGCTCCACCAGCCGAAGAAAGAGCAGAGCAGCTTCGGATTCACTGGAACGTAGAACAGTACAGCACAGAACAGGCCCTTCAGCCCACCATGTTGTGCTGACCCTTAAACCCTGCCTCCCACATATCCTGCTATCTTAAATTCCTCCATATACCTGTCTAGTAGTCAATTAAACTTCACTAGTGTATCTGCCTCCACCACTGACTCAGGCAGTGCATTCCACGCACCAACCACTCTCTGAGTAAAAAAACCTCCCTCTAATATCCCCCTTTGAACTTTCCTCTCCTTACCTTAAAGCCATGTCCTCTTGTACTGAGCAGTGGTGCCCTGGGGAAGAGGTTATAGAAATTATAGACCAGTGAGTCTTACCTCAGTGGTTGGTAAGTTGATGGAAAAGATCTTGAGAGGCAGGATTTATGAACTTTCGGAAAGGTATAATATGATTAGGAATAGTCAGCATGGCTTTGTCAAAGGCAGGTCGTGCCTTACAAGCCTGATTGAATTTTTTGAGGATGTGACTAACCACATTGATGCAGGAAGAGCAGTAGATGTAGTGTATATGGATTTCAGCAAGGCATTTGATAAGGTATCTCATGCAAGGCTTACTGAGAAAGTAAGGAGGCATGGGATCCAAGGGGACATTGTTTTGTAAATGGAGAATTGGCTTGCCCACAGAAGGCAACGAGTGGTTCTAGACGGGTCATAATCTGCATGGAGGTCGTGATGAGTGGTGTGCCTCAGGGATCTGTTCTGCGACCCCTACTCTTTGTGGTTTTTATAAATGACCTGGATGAGGAATTGTAGGGATGGGTTAGTAAATCTGCTGATGACACAAAGGTTGGGGGTGTTGTGGATAGTGTGGAGGGCTGTCAGAGGGACATTCATAAGATGCAAAAATGGGCTAAGAAGTGGCAGATGGAGTTCAACCCAGTTGAGTGTGAGGTGGTTCATTTTGGTAGGTCAAATAAGATGGTAGAATATAGTATTAATTGTAAGACACTTGGCAGTGTGGAGGATCAGAAGGATGTTGGGGTCCGAGTCCATAGGACACGCAAAGTTGCCACGCAGGTTAAGAAGACATACAGTGCATTGGCCTTCATCAATCATGGGATTGAGTTTAGGAGTTGAGAGGTAATGTTGGAGTACTATACTCAGTTCTAGTCTACTCACTACAGGAAGGATGTGGAAACCATAGAAAGGGTGCAGAGGAGATTTACAAGGATGTTGCCTGGATTGGGGAGCATGCCTTATGAGAATAGTTTGAGTGAACTCGGCCTTTTCTCCTTGGAGCGATGGAGGATAAGAGGTGACCTGATAGAGATGTATAAGATGATGAGAGGCATTGATCATGTGGATAGTCAGAGGCTTTTCCCCAGGGCTGAAATGGTTGCCACAAGTGGACACAGGTTTAAGGTGCTGGGAAGTAGGTACAGAGGAGATGACAGGGGCAAGATTTTTACGCAGAGAGTAGTGAGTGCATGGAATGGGCTGCTGGCGATGGTCACAGAGGCCGATACGATGGGGTCTTTTAGAGACTCCTGGATAGGCACATGGAGCTTAGAAAAATAGAGGGCCATGCGTAACCCGAGGTAATTTCTAAAGTAAGGACGTGTTCGGCACGGCTTTGTAGGCCGAAGGGCCTGTATCGTGCTGTAGGCTTTCTGTGTTTCTGACATAACCACTTAACACCATAAGACATAGGAGCACAAGTAGGCCATCCAGCCCATCAAGTCTGCTCTGCTATTCAATCACGGACTGATTCAATTCTTCTGGTCATCCCCACTGCCCTGCCTTCTCCCCATACCCTGGCTAATAAGAACATACTTTTCTCTGCCTTAACAATTCCCAATAACTTGGCTTCCACAGCTGCTCGTGGCAACAAATTCCACAGATTCACCACCCTCTGACTAAAGTAATTTCTCCTCATCTCTGTTCTAAATGGACATCCTTCATTCCTGAAGTAGTGTTTCCTTGTCCTGGACTCCCCTACCATGGGAAATAACTTTGCCATATCTAATCTGTTCAGGCCTTTTGACATTCGGAATATTTCTATGAGATCCCCCTCATTCTCCTGAACTCGAGGGAACACAGCCCAAGAGCTGCCAGACATTCCTCATCCGGTAACCCTCTCATTCCCTTGCATTCCCATTCTGATGCTCTCAGGAGAGTGAGAGTAATGGATATAAGAATCTCTCTCTCTCTGAAGGGTGACTAAGATCTGCTGTCCCTTCTGATCAGAATGCACACTAGACAATTGACAGTTGAGCGTCAATAACTTTTCGAGGCTGCCTGTCAGTGGGAAGTAACCATTATTTGAAAGCCATGCCAGACCGTGGCCATTGCCACCAGGAGTCTGACCGTCTGCCTCGTTGTCACGGTGAGCACCGGCACAATTCAACCCAGGAGTGGAGGAACAGCAGATTCTGTCACAGTGAGTGCTGACGATGACTCAACCCAGGAGTGGAGGAACAGCAGATTCTGTCACAGTGAGTGTTGACAATGACTCAACCCAGGAGTGGAGGAACAGCAGACTCCGTCATGGTGAACACTGACGACAACTGAACACCGGAGTGAGCGAATGGCAGATTCTGTCACAGTGAGTGCTGACAATGACTCAACCCAGGAGTGGAGGAACGGCAGATTCTGTCACAGTGAGTGTTGACAATGACTCAACCCAGGAGTGGAGGAACGGCAGATTCTGTCATGGTGAACACTGACGACAACTGAACACCGGAGTGGAGGAATGGCAGATTCTGTCACAGTGAACGCCGGCATGACTGAACCCAGGTGCTCCCATGAAGAGACGGAAACAAGGGATTAGACATAGGAATACCGACAGAGTATCAGAGAGACGATCGAGCGACACTGTGAGACTAATCATTCTCCACAAACACAAGCACTCCACTCAGCACTAAATGAGAGTCCCCTTTCAATAATCATGGAAAGCAGAAAACCCGTGCCAGTCACAATTAACTTGACCAGATTAAACAGAAAACACAAGGCCAAGGTAACATGTCTGAATGACTGGCGTCCTGTTGCACTCACCTCAGTAATAAGCAAATGCTTTGAGAGGCTGGTCAAGGACAACATCTGCAGCATGCTACCACCCACACTGGACCCCCTACGATTCACCCACCGACACAACCAATCAACTGATGATTCAATAGCCACAGCTCTACACACCATCCTTACACATCTGGAGAAGAAGGATGCTTATGTGAGAATGCTGTTCTTGGATTACAGTTCAGCATTCAACACAGTAATCCCGCCCCCCCACCACCAGGCTCGACAAGAAACCTAGAGACCTCGGCCTTCACCCTGCCTTGTGCAGCTGGATCCTGGACTTCCTGTCAGATTGCCAGCAGGTGATAAGAGTGGGCTCCCTCACCTCCACCGCTCTAACCCCCAACACAGGTGCCCCTCAGGGCTGTGTACTAAGGCCTCTCCTTTACTCTCTGTGAACCCATGACTGTGTCACCACCCACAGCTCCAATCTGCTAATTAAATTCGCTGACAACACTACATTGATTGGACTCACCTTAATTAGCTTTAAGTTCCTCAGCATAAGCATCACCGAGCAACTCACGTGGTCTGTACGTACTGGCTGTGTGGTGAAAAAGGTACAACAACGCCTCTTTCACCTCAGACAGATGAAGAAGTTTGGTATGGGCCCCAAATCCTAAGAACTTTCTACAATGGCACAACTAAGACCATCCTGACTGGCTGCATCACTGCCTGGTATGGGAACTGTACCTCCTTTAATCGCAGGACTCTGCAGAGAGTGGTGCAGACAGCCCAGCGCATCTGTAGATGTGAACTTCCCACTGTTCAGGACATTTACAACGAAAGATGTGTAAAAATGGCCAAAGGATCATTGGAGACCCGAGTGACCCCAATTACATACTGTTCCAGCTGTTACTATCCGGGAAATAGTACCACAGCATTAAAGCCAGGAGCAACAGGCTCCTTCCACCAGGCCATCAGACTGATTAATTCATGCTGATACAATTGTATTTCTATATGATATTGACTGTCCACTCTACTTACTATTTCTTATAAATTACTATAAGTTGCACATTGCACATTTCAATGGTGACGTAACGTAAAGATTTTTAGTCCTCATGTAATAAAGTCAATTCAGTTAAGGACTCTCGTTAAGGCAACAATCAGCAAATACAGGTGCTGAAGAAACCGAGACACCCAGCACTCTACGGCTCCCCACAGAGCTCTGCAGGACATATTCAGTCGTATTACCACTTTGGGACCCTCATACCTTGGGAGGAGGTTACCACCGAGCAGGCACACATCTGGACTAGTTCTGTAAGCACCAAGCAAGCCAGAGGCTGTGTCTCTGGGGGAAGCAGCCCACCTCCTGATACCCCAATGCATTTCCACCTCTGCAAGGCACGAGGCATCGGCCGAGCCACACTTGGAGTATGGTCAGCAGTTTTGGACTCCATATCTAAGGAAGCGTGTGCTACATTGGAGCAGGTCCAGAGATTACAGGGAGAAGGCAGGAGAATGGGGGTTCAGAGGGAAAATAAATCGGCCATGATGGAATGGCGGAGCAGGGAGTATGGTCTATGTGCACTTCAGTTTCTCACCCATAAATCCAAGAGAGAACCCGTTCCCTTTTGAACCAAGATGCATAGTGTGAAAAAGCTGGCCAGAAGTTAGCAGGGGAGGGGTTAAGATTGTTTCGACCCTAAATCTGTAATAGTAAAGGCATTCAACAGAGTATTGGATGGGCAGGAGATAACGTCCAGGACCAGGGGATAAGAGAAGGATCAATGGGATGATAGAATTGTCCTCCTAAGAGCTAGTATGGACATTGTCGAGCTGAATCTCCTGCTGTTTGCTATCAGTGCTGCCCTCCAGTGTTCACTTGATGAAAACAAGTGGGATTGCATTGGTCTGCATCTGCACTGGTGCACAAGCGTGAGATGAGGAACTGCTACATG